>NC_056739.1:1817110577-1817308077 GCF_019279795.1 Protopterus annectens
TACATCCATACGGATTGTTTCTCACATAAAAAGATGGTCTGCTTCTCATTTTATACTGCTTTAGATGTGCAAAGGTGCTGTTGTCAGTTCATCACTAGACTGAGAAGTTCCAATACCAGTGCTGCTTCTTTATGCATGCGTTCTCCATTTACATTTTGGTGTAGCAGCACTATTCTCCGATTATCAATGCATACATGTGAAGTATGGGGCTGTGAGTGCCACACTTAGTCCTAGCTGCTGCTTCTACTTCTGTTGTTTAACTTGTGCTTTCTGCTTGCTGTACTACTTCACATAATACAATACAGAGCACCTGGAAGTTTTCTTAATACCTGTATTAACCAAAATGTTGGACCAATGGATGGATAATTGGAAATTCACCCCTCCCTAATCTGGTGCCTATGTCTCTAAAAGACAATAGCAGTCAGTAAATCACCCTATATAAATCAGATTTGTGGGTCAAATTTGGTTTGTGTCGCTAGTCATATAAAGGCCCTAGTGGTTGTTAAGCCTATGAACCTATGAATTAGGTAAGCCCACTGGATGAAACTGTCCATTTTCAAGGTGTGACCCTGAACCTATGTCTGGTTATGTAAGCTGGTCAGAGTCACTAGTTGGCAAATGGAGACAGGGGAAATAAATACCTTTACCATTGACTATAGTAAGCACTCTTTAACAACTCTGAGCCTTAATCCACTGTCCTTCTGTAGTCACAGTTTGCAGAGTCCTCTTCCATTTTATTAAAATGTTTCCCCATGCTTCCTTTACCTGTTTCCTCTTTCTGGTAGTGAACATCAGGGTACATGTACCGAACCCTCTTCCAAACTTTTGTTGCACTTCTTGCCATAAGGTTTGTTCATGTTTCTTGAAAATTGTAAAATCAATTTCTTTCACTGTTATTACTTCAAGTCTACTTGACTATAATGGGGAATAGCATGCGTCCATACCCTTAGAGGTCTGAATCAGTGGCACAAAGCACTCCAATTTGTCTAAACCTCAGTATTTAATCACTGCCAGCAAATATCTCTTATCTTTATCCAATAATAAGAACATGTTCTGCCAGTTTATCACTATCATGTCTTTTTTGTTACAAAAAAATAAAATAAAATGATGATAAACACTGGGCTTGTATTAACTTATGTCTGTTTTAGCAACAACTGTCTCTGTCAGCCCTTTCTATATGAACACCAGTGATATAACACCTCCAAAAACTTCTCCAGAAAATATATCCTGTCCCTTCCTTCCACATCTGTCACAACCCCAAATAATCATATACTGGATCAATCATTCCATTAATCAACATCTACCATACTGTCAGTGTGAGCTAGTTCTAATGCAAAAGTTCTACAATTAATCCTTTGGCCACTTTTAACTTCTGATCTATTCCATTACTATCTGTGTCAGAACATGTATTCCTTCATCAATTTTCTGTGTAGCCATTCATGCTGCTAGCTGCTCTGTACGAAACTCCTAATGGGATTATTTCACTTCTTTTAAAGGTGAGTTTAATGCTGATTCCATAGTAACTGTGCTGCTCTTCCAACTGTCTTCGCCATAATAATAGATAATCAAGCTGCTCCACTGATTCTGCTCTTTTTTTAAATAAAAAAAGTTTATTCATATGTTTATTTATATGAAGCTGCACAGTTATCCACACAAACTCTGCTTACATTACTGAGTCTAGGGATTGAGTACACATTCACAAATCATTTAGGCTCATGAATTACTAACCCACTTTCTTCTCTGTTGGTATAGATTTACTTATTGTAGCAGTCATTTACAGATTTCTGATGCAGATGTACAACTAAGAGCCAATCTCTCCTACTGTGATTTAAGATCAGTAGCTGAAAGATCATTTTTCTGTCAAAAGGGACATATTTCTTGCTGCATAGTCTGCCCCCAAATCTGAAATATTCTGCTTGATAATCTGGAGAATTTATTACAAATAAACCCTTTCAGAGTAACATTTTCACTTTTTTTACTTCATCCTACCTGACAGTAAATGTAACCATAGCTGAATTAACATAATTGCCTCTCCCTCCCAATTGTCTTAGCCCTAGGATATAAGGTAATGCATATTTTGTATATAATGCCTGCATATTATATTACTTTATGAGTCTTTATGAGTCTGTCTCACACTTACATATTAGTATTAATATCTTGTTCATCCCATGTATTGAAAGTGCACTGAGTCCTATTTATCAGCTGTATTTTTATACTGCCTCACACTGCATTATTTCACCTTCTGACTTGTGTCCTGGTCATGACTGAAAACTTGGTACTTAGTAAAAAAAGGACCCTAACACAAACCATAGTACATCACTTATTTGTTGTAGGAAAAAGTGAAATTATGTCATGCATGACAATGCATACATTATGACAGAGCGTCATGAAAATAAGAGATTTATGGCTACATTTATTTAGTTGTCTTTTTATTTTACATTTGTTAACTGAGTAGAGTCCGGCTGGGTAAGTAGCCTGTTTTCAGCAGAGACCCGGGGAGTAAAGCTCCATAACAACAGTACAAAAAGATTGCAAACATTTTTTTAAAAGATTTACAAACAATATACAAAAAGTTTGAGTTTAGAAATGGTTAATTTCCTAACCTTCTAATGCAATATCTTATATCAAAACATAATCAATGCAACAAATATGTCTCACCTTCATAACCTCTTTTCATTCTTACAGAAGCAATCCATTGTCTCAAAGTCAAGGCCTCAGGACATTTAACTTATTTCAAAATAAATGGATTAGTTAAGAGACTATATTTCCTTGCAGTATACTTTGATTGCAAAATAAACATGTTAGTGCAACAGTAAAGGTTTAACATAAACACTGAGATGGAAAATGAAGAAATAAAACACCCATTTCCTCATCTGTCAAGCCAAAGGACCATACAAATGCATCTAGAAAAAGCCACAGGATAACACCCAAAACCTAAGAAATACATATACTTCTTCTGTAATCAGTGTAAATAATTAGTCTGACATGAAGTATACTAGAATAAGGTGAAATATTATTAACTGCAGCTGGGTATTTATGATTAGTGCCGCTTACTGTTCTGTTTCTGTCTGCATTCCACTGTGTGTTGATTTCATATCTTTCTGTAGATAAAGAGTGGTGTTGCAGGACCTGAATAAGTATTATGTCTGAATGTATATATGATGAGTCAGCAGTGATAGTAAAATGGGGGTAAGCAGAGAAAACCATGCCAGTTTGTCCAGGTTACTCAATAAGTCACCTTCTCCTATCCTTCTATCTTTCCTAAAGTCAGCTATATGCTGGTCCTGTTCTTGAATTCCTTATTAATAAACTACCTCCTTAAAAATTCTGATGTCACCACCATTCAGTCTGCGAAATGGCCCAAAGGTACCATACTTGTTAAAGTAGGTCCCTGTTTTATCTTCATATCTGTATTTTCTTTTTCAGAATGATGCTTACCTTGTCTTTATACATTCTATTGAGGTGCTTGCAAGCACTGCTTATGTCCAAGGTCTTATGGTTTTCAGTGATATACTTGCATAATTTTATGTCTTTGTTTTCTTGCATGTAGTTTTTGACAGAAGATATTACTTATATATGGAATACCTCTTCCTATTTGTCTTCAAGTGATTATATGATTTTATCAGGCAGTATATACAGTGAGGCATCATCACTTGTCTGCTTGGGTTAATAAAAATCTTACCTTCTGCTGGCAGTCCAACTGTCTCTTCATAACGGTATTACCCTAATTCTCAATTCTTCCTTTTCCCACTGGTGCCTTAGTTTATGATCATCAAAAATCACATCTGATTAAATCTGAGTGAGTTTTGCTAGTTGCTTTATTATCATCCCACAACTCAGCTGCCTATTTTATTCACTACCTGGGACAAACAATGATATCTTACCTTTAAGGGTAGATAAAACTGTTAAGGTAGTTGTCACTGCAGGCTTTATTGGGTTTTGTAAAGAGAGATTTTTTTTACTCTCTGCTTTTTGGGGTATCTTCTGTTTCTTATTTGTTTTAATTCCTAGGCCCGTCAAAAGATGAAGCTAGAGATTTTGCTTTAGTTTCTTTTCTCATCATTGCTACTGTCTCTGCATCTATCATCTTAAGTACCATTTATTTTACTTTCTCTTTCACTCTTTCAAAAAAAAAACTAAAAATATCACCTGCTATTATATGTAGCATTGACATTTTTCAAACATTCCCAATTTACTACTGTGTGCTATGGACCAAGCCAAATTCAATACTATAAGATGGAAACCACACTGGGATAACTAATCTCTATAATCATGCTTAAGAGATTTTTTTGTGAGGGGAAGATACAGAAAAAGAACTGATAACCCGGTCCCAAAGTATTTCCTTTAAAGCAAACAAATACAAGTAATACAAATAATAATAATAATAATAATAATAATAATAATAATTACAATTGATGAAATTATTGGAATGGATGCAGATACGTATATATGCTAAGAGAATCCAGTACAATGTAAAGTAAAACAATAGTGCTTTTTTCCTGTACAAAAAACTTGATTATATCTGTAAAGAATTTAGAAAAAACTGAGCCCACCATTGCAAGTAGTAAAAGGAACTGAAGGCGTGCAAGCACACATAGGCATCTGAAAAGATTGGAATGAAAACTATGTGCCACTGGAACACAAAGCAAGCAAATCTCAGCTTCAGGGCTAATGCATTTATTGCTTGGAAATTGTGTACTACACCCAGAGAAGAGAAAAGTAAGAATTCTAGGCAATGTTGTATTACCACCAGAGGAAAGTAAGAATGCTAGGCAATGTTGTATTACCACCAGAGGAAAGTAAGAATGCTAGGCAATGTTGTATTACCACCAGAGGAAAGTAAGAATGCTAGGCAATGTTGTATTACCACCAGAGGAAAGTAAGAATGCTAGGCAATGTTGTATTACCACCAGAGGAAAGTAAGAATGCTAGGCAATGTTGTATTACCACCAGAGGAAAGTAAGAATGCTAGGCAATGTTGTATTACCACCAGGGGAAAGTAAGAATGCTAGGCAATGTTGTATTACCACGAGAGGAAAGTAAGAATGCCCCGTCTGTTATTATGCTCTAATTCTTTGATTAGAAAATACTAGTAACTGTTGAGGCTTAAGGAGTAATGTATGCACTGCTAGGCAATTTTGTATTACCACCAGAGGAAAGTAAGATGAACCTACCCTGTTATTAACTGCTGATTTCTTTGATCTGTATATGGCACTAGGCTGATTATGACTCAAGGCTGCAAAACAGTAATCATTCAGTCAGTGGGAAAACATCACAGAATCAGTGCTGCAAAAGAAATATATATATAATACCTAAAATTTAACTGAGGATGGGGCTCATGTTAAGATGGTGTTACAACAAGAACATCACAGAAGTCAACCTAAGAGCTACACTACCGTGTAACAAAAATGTTAGATCAGAAAGAAGATCATTAACTATCCTTAGATTAGCAAGACTCTGACATGACATTATACAACACATTAGTAAACAGATTTGGAAGACTTGAGTAGGTCCTAGGAAGGCAGAGTAGTTAAGATACAGGCTAAGCCATCCACCATCACAGAGAGTCATGATAAATACATGTCAGCTAAGATGAAAAGGCAGTGACAAGTGGGTGATAACCAAGTAGTCAGTACTAGAGCTGGTTAGTAGACTAGAGGAATTTCCTAAAATCTGATTCAAATCAATAAACAAAACAAACATATTAAAAGAAGAGTCTGATTACAGATTAACTTCTGTAAAACTCCAGCATTGCTAGAACCTGAACTGGACTGCTTAGAGGAGAGCAGCAAACATAATGCATTTTCTGTACCAAAAGTCATATAAACAGACAACAGCTTTGTGTGCATAGATCTGAAGAAAAATGCACAGAAATCACAAGAGTTCAAGTAGTTACTGCTATCATGAAAACAGATAATTAACAGAACAAGAAGTAATGATTCAAAACTACAGGAATGTGGGTTTAGGGAAGATGTGAGACATATCCGTAACCAAAATGTGTGGTAGATGGCTGAAAAATCTACCTAAAGTAGTACAGTTTAAAAAAGGAAAAATAATTTAAGTATGTATGACGATGAACAATATCAAGTCTCAAGAACTGAGAAACAGAAAAGAAAATGGCTGCTGGTTAAACAGGATCCCTAGCTTATCCAGTAAGGAGAGAAACAGGAACATCAATAAGGCCAGTTGACCCTTAGGCACATTACTAATTCGCTGTCCCATACCTACAGACTCAATAACAATGCCTACAACTGAGGCAAAACTTTAAACTGCAGAATAATAGTTAATATTAGAAGTATATTTACAACACAAACTGTATTACAGTTTTATGTCTCATATTATTCTGGGACTGTTAGTCCAACATTTTTCTGCTGCAAATGAAAGTTTGTAATTTTAAGGAACTATTATTTAAAGAATGCAAGCCCCACTACTCTGACAATAAAGATATTTTATGACATACAGAGAACTTAAACAAGGATAAATCAAGAACAGAACTTATTACAGTGAAATGTATATATAAGTCCCTCTGACAAATTGACTTGTACCGTATCAACAGCAAACTGGGTCAGTAAAAATTCATTATAAAACACACCCAGTGAAATTAAGGGTGACATTAGTAAGAAAGCAACAGGTCCACTACAACACTCCCACAGTCCTTGCCTATATGTTCCAACTCCATGGTTACATAACTGGAGGGCAAAAGGAAGCACCATGAAAGAATGAAAAATGTCTTACACAATGGTGATTTCCCAGTAAAGCCGATAAACATAAAAATGCATGAATTCAACATTTAGATATGGAATTGGTAGACTGCATTCAGTGAGTCACCATTCATAAAATATGTGTATGTGTATATATATATATATATATATATATAAATATATATATATAAATATATATATATATATATATATATATATATATATACATATATATATATATATATATATATATATACATATATATATATATATATATATATATATATATATATATATATATATATATATATATATATATATATATATATATATATATATATATATATATATATATATATATATACATATATATATATAGAGAGAGAGAGAGAGACAGACAAATAAATACAAAGATCCCATTCAAAAGCTTGACTTTTCAAAAAGTCAAATTTCAAATGGTCATGACCATATGATTGACTTTTTGGAAAGTCGAACTTCAAAAATCAACAAAAATCTACATTTTTATAGAGGGTAAGCCTCCCTGCACCCCCTCAAATTATATATATCAACTCCAAGATTGTACCACAGTGGGAAAAAGGGTAACTTCCCAGAACCCCACTGTACTGCGATCTCCATTCAATAGCTTCGACATTACATTTCAGAAAGTGGATCCATATGAGGATTGACTTTCTGAAGTGATAAGCTTCTAAATGGGACCTATATATATATAGGTCTACAGCAGAAGACTGAAAAACCAAAAGACTGAATCCCAAATCCCAAAATACTGAAAACTCAAAATTCAAAATACTGAAGGATGGAATTTGCCCCTTCTCCACTGTTGTGCGATCTTGGATTTGGTATATATAATTAGCAGGGGGTGTGGGGGATGCATCCCCCACCTGACAGGTGCTGGGGGGGGGCTTTCCCTACATTAAAAATATTTTCAACATTTTGAATTTTCAGTATTTTGGAATTCAGTGTTTTGGTTTG
This sequence comes from Protopterus annectens, assembly GCF_019279795.1. Lineage (NCBI taxonomy): Eukaryota > Metazoa > Chordata > Ceratodontiformes > Protopteridae > Protopterus > Protopterus annectens. The sequence continues at coordinate 1,817,118,269 of NC_056739.1, forward strand.
TCAGTCTTCTGAAGTAGACCCATATATATATATATATATATACATATATATATATATATATATATATATATATATATATATATATATATATATATATAGAGAGAGAGAGAGAGACACACACACACACACACACACGCACGCACGCACACACACACACACACACACACACACGCGCACATGCATACAAACACACACTCTAAACAGAGATGTTGATAGAGGGAGGGACAGAGAGAGAGAGAGAGAGAGGTTTATTTCAAACACCAGGAAAACCAACAAGAACTGGCACACTTTTTTATACCTGTTAACAACAGAAAAGGACATTTCATTGCTGTGGCACATTCTGAGACAGTATCAAGTCTTTTGGGGATAGAAAATTAATGAAGATAAAACAAAAGCAACAGCTGTAAACTATGTACCCACACACAAACTATTTCATCTATACAGATATTTTTGAAGCCATGATAGAATGAAGTACTTAGAAAACTGGGTTAAAAAGACAACTTCGGATATGTGGGAAGAGACTAACCAAAAGATAATACAAAAGCTGCGAAATTGGAAGCTCTGTTTTATGGATATGGTTAGCAAGATGCAAGCAGTGAAAATGTTTTTAGTCCCTTTAGTTTTATACACAGTGCAAGCATATTTTATCAAGTTGTGGATAGTGACTAATAAAGAGTTGAAGGATTTTACCTGGGAAGGGAAGTGGACAATAATCAACTGGGATAAGATGATCCTTCTAAAAGGGCAACATAGTTTTAGATTGCCTGATTTGAAGGGGAATTTCAGAGCAACACAATTAAGGCTCTCATACAAAGCACAAGCAGAAAACTATAACAAAGTGGAAAAGGATGATGAAGAAAAAAGGTTAGTAGCTCAAGTACTAAGGAGAGATTGGGATTTTAGATGCAGATCCTTAAGAAGAATAGCAATAACCATACAGAACATTATATTCATAAAGTAGCAGAACATTTTCTAAGAACTAAGCCAGCAAGAGAATGGAGAAAGGAGATTCTTCCAGTAGAGAAGACTGCAATTAGGGGTACAGAAAATAGGCAAGAAGAAGTTGAAATTTACTGGAGAAAACTGGCAAAGGAACTAAGGTACTGGGAGCAAATAGTAAGAGGGGAAAAATAATAGAATGGGAAGAAGCCAATAATTTGTTTGGACTGCAGGCTAGAGATTATCTTCTCTGTCAATGATTGATATTAAAGTATAGGCAAACAGAAAGGAATAGGGGGATTCTAAGTGAAAAAAACAGCACTAGTAGAGTTTTTAGTTGAATGTAGAATAGAAGCTGTAGTTAAAAGGGGATAATTAGTAGTGCATATAAAATATAATAAATACTGGAATCAATCTGAGGTCAGTATATGACATCTAGAAGATTTATGATTTTTGCTTGGAAGTGTTTGCACAGATATAGTTATACCCAAAGTAAATTCCAAATATGTTCTCAGGTAGATTGCAATGTTGGAGATATGATGGATAAGAAAGAGATAACTGGGAACATAATTTTCGGGAGTGTAAGAGTTGGCAGACTTTTTCCCTGTAGACTATACTGTCAGAAATACTTGGTATGCGAATTGGTGTAACTAAGGAAATTATTTTTTGAGCTGTGATACAGAATTGGAACTGCCTTAGTAAGGCCTTGCTGAGTTTAATTCTGGTGGCTGCCAAAAAGGCAATTACTGGAAAATGGAAATCAAAGTCTAAACCAACCATATTAGAAACAATGAATATAGTAACAGAGATAAAAGAACTGGAAATGTAATCTTTAAAAAAGGGTTGGAGCAAATTACATAAAAAAATTAGAATTGTGGGAACAGTAGACACAGAATAATGTTTTGGAGTAGAAATGAGGTTTAAGGGAAGGCAGGAATTAGATGAGCTATGTAAGGTTCGATTGACAATGACTGCATAGAAGATTATATGTGATGTATAATGTTTGCAACTGAAAATATGTCAATATGGTTTGTTTTCATTTATATAAATGTATGATTTATTAAGTTATAAGTAATAATTCAATAAAGATGTTTTTTTGTTTAAAAAAAACACTGGACTAGTCAGAGTTACTGTACTTGATGTTTAGAGCAAATGGCAGCAAGCATGTGTGTTGCAAGCTACTAGTACACAACTACTTGTAGCAGACTCGATTGTATACACATGCTCTGCTTAGCGTCTTCCCACTACTCTTTGTGTTAAAAAATAGTAAGCTAGGACAAGTGAATTGCATGTCCTTTTGCTATACTTTTTCCTAAGTGGGATAACCACTTCTGAAGTGTCCATATGATTTGAAAATGTTGATTCTCTAAATGTTTTGGAATCTAAATGTTTCTACCTGTCTTTGTCATAGACCTCAATATCTAAAAAGTTTCTGCCTTTTAGCCCACTGCCTAAAGAAAGAAAGAATGAAAGAGAAAGAAAGAAAGAAAGAAAGAAAGAAAGAAAGAAAGAAAGAAAGAAAGAAAGAAAGAAAGAAAGAAAAGTTATAATTTAAATATATAAAATATCATTACATTTTTCCTTTGTTCCTGCCTATGTGACAAATAATTCATTTATTAATTAATTGAGTATATAATTAAATCTGTTTAAAATTCCCAGTGTTATACAAAAAAATGTTCTTCCAATTCGACCACAGTGAGTTTTGCAAATGTGGAGACCACCGCTGCCCCCCTTTCCACACCCTGCATTTTCCAATTATATTTCCTGTCAACATATAAAGTAAGGTGTACAAGACAGTGGTGTGACCAGTACTACTGTATGGTACAGACACCTGAGCAGTAGAGGCAGAACAGATGAGGAAGCTAGAGGTGATGGAAAGTAAGTGTTTGAGAAGGGTAGTAAGATGCACACTGTGGGACAAGACAAAGAAATGAGGACATAAGAGCAGAAGCCAAAGTAGCTCCAATTACAGAAAAGATCAAAGTGAACAGATTATGGTAGTTCAGACACATGCAGAAAAGCAGAAGACAATCTGATGAAGAAGATTTGGAACAGACAGGAAGAAACTAAGAGGAAATGAGGACATCAAGCAAGAGGTGGATGGATTGTGTGAGAGAAGGTCTGTGACAGTCAGGCATGAGTATCAAAGAAGGCAGGGGTGTGACATTGAATCGAGAGAGATGGCGACCGTTAACACAATACCCCAACTCCATGTGGAAAAGTGGAAAAAGAGGGGTGATGATAATGATGTCCTGTCAAAATAAATTGTTCATTAGATTCATCTCCATTAACATACAAATAACTTCCGTTCCTGTAGTTGAAAGGGATGAACAACTAGACAAATAACTTGTCAGCAGCTCCCCGCCTCTGTCCTGTGAAATGGCAGTGACATCTGTTGTACCAAATGAAAAGTGCTTGTTCCATTCCAGATTTCTTAGTTTATACAAGAAATACAAGGGATTTTTTACGTAGAATTTAACTTTCTGCACAGTAATTTTTAATTGAGTATCTACAAACATGGCTAACACAAGCAACAATTGTCCTAACATTAGATTAGGGGCATTTTTTATGGATTTTTAGTATTCCAAAAATCTATCTCCTGATTGAAATTAATATTCTAACATTAAAGTATGTCAAAAGGAAAATCTTTAAGATTAAACTGGTCTTATATGTATTTTATGCAGTTCTATAGATGAAGTATATAAGCATGAGTTTCTGTAAAACAGAACTAGTTATAATACAACTAATGGGTGGTGCAGTGGTTAATGCTGTCACCTCACAGCAAGAGGTTCTCCGGTTCGATTCTCAGCTGGGGTGCCTTCTGTGTGGAGTTTGCATGTTCTCCCTGCGTTCGCGTGGGTTTTCTCCGGGTACTCCAGTTTCCTTAAACATTCTAAACACATGCTTCTGGAGCATTTCTCCCCGGGCCTCCGCTGAAAACAGGATCTGTGGAACCTAATCGGACTTTCCTGGTCAACAAATGTAAAATAAATTAGTAATTAATGATTTCTTAGTTACGTGACTTTATGTATGTAAGGACTATGTTTTTAAATAACTGCTCTGTGTGGGGTGATATCTGCAGTTCCTTAATAGGCTCTGTGGATCATGCTACTAGAATACCTATAGAGCACATATGTATGTGTCTTTTTTATTGGTTAATTGGTTAATTTGTTTAAACCAGTTTGCTCTTGTTTGCTACTGTTATATTTAAGTGTATATCTGTTCTCCTGTGTTAAATTGACCTAAATGGAGTTTATATATCTTTAGCATAGTCTGGTTACAGGTTTTGCTGTATTCAGATCTGTTTGTGTGATTCCTGTGTTTCCTGCTATGCCATCTTGTGTTGGCAGGGCCTACCTGCACTTAGTGGGAGCGAGTGAACTGGTTGGAACTGGTCTGGCATAGGATGTTGAGCTGACAGCTCAGGGACAAGGGTTAATTGGTCAATTCCAGTGTTTCTATTTTACTTTCATTTTTGTGGTATTTAAACCCAGCATTTGCATGGGTTTGTGCTTATTTGCCCATTGCACACAGTCACTGTGCTGTTTTAACCCTTTGCAAGGTATCTCAGTTGCATTTTTCCCTTACCAGCACTCCTGTGTGAGTGAGGCCCTTGCTGCAGCTACTGTATTAATTTTATCCATCTCTACTCACACCAATAGGTACTCTCTTCAGATAGTACCCACTCTGCTATCCCTGACCTCTCTTCCACAGATTCTGATAACCATGGACGGACAATTTCCTATGGTTTCTACTGCTAGTCTGGTTGATATGGGCATCCTGAGACGGTGTAGCAACTGCCTTATATACACAGGCAACCCTCTACTACTACCACCTAGGAACACAATATGTGAGAGATGCAATCACATAAAGAACCTAGAATCCTTGCTGTCTCAGTCACAAGCCAGTACAACTGGCATTGAGAAGGTTGTCTGCACAAACACTACTAACACTACACCTGTAATACCACCCACATCTGTACAACACACTCCTACATATGTGGGGGTTCTCAACAAAACCATACCTAAACAAACGAGACCTCGGAAGCAAAAACACACACACATCACAACCCACAGCACCAAGCATTGCACATAGTACACACATCTGCGTCTCACAGTCTCTAAGGCCCAACAACCAACCCAACATACTAGACATAGAAGACTCTATTGTGAGACGCACAGATGTGCCCCTCACCAGGCTAGACAAGGAGAAAGTCACGGTATGTTGCTTGTCAGGTGCTAGAATCCACCATATCATGCACGCACTTAAGTCTCTTAACAACACGTACTGTTATGACTCTTTCATAGTCCATGGTTGTGTGAATGACTTGAGATGTACCTCTCTTAACTATGTGAAGAGAGACATGATTGAGCTCACTGAATATGTGTTGCAAGCAGCTATGTCCCTAGGCTTAAGCAGCATCCTACCATCACCCAGAATGATACCTCAATACAAACAGATAATGATTGACTTTAACAATTGACTTAGTTTCTGGTGTCATTCCAAGGGGATCTAGTAACTGTCAGCCTAGGAGGACATAATTGACAGACCACAACGCTTTGCCAGAGATAGCCTTCATCTGTCTCCTCTGGGCTTTAGGCTTCTGGCAAAGGCTCTTGCCTCCCCCATAGTGCCTTTTTTAGGCAAAGTCATGAGGACAAAATTGCCAACATGAAAAATTCTTCTAAACGAAATTTAAAGGTCATGCTGCTAAACACACTAGGAGTCTTAGCATGAAACTGCACTCCTCCAAGAGGGCCTTACCCAAACTAATAACTGGTGCTAGAAGCATGGCCTCAAACTGAATGCCAACAAATGCATCATTATCCCCTTTGGGGAAAATGCCATCCCCACTAATTACCACATTAATAACAATGTACTAAGCATGCAATCAGTCGTGAGGGACTTGGGCACCCAGGTTGATAGCAACCTGACTTTTGACCACCACATTGCCTCCATTGTACAGAAGGCTTTCTACATGGCCCACCTCGTATATAAGGGTATTTCATCCAGGAACAAGGAAGTCATAACATCCCTGTATTCTTCCCTTATTAGACCCATTATGGAGTACAATGCACCCTTCGGCATGTACATTGCCAAGCACATACAGCAGTTGGAGAGACCACAGAGGTTCCTGACCAGGAAAATCCAGGGTCTCAAACACCTATCCTATACAGATAGACTAAAAGTCCTGTCTTTCTACTCAGTCTCATACATACTGCTCAGAGGTGACCTGTGTCTGGCATACAAGGCCATTTCAGACCCAGCCTTGATGGAGTTGCTGCATATCCGTAAGACAAACTCCACTCGCGCAATTCACATGCAAGGCCTTAACCAGGTGTGTGACATTAATACAACTTGTTGACAGGATAGATTTGTATCCCAAAGACTCCCTCATCTCTGGAATAGACACCCTCTCCATGTCAAGCAGAGTACCTTTCTAGCCCTCTGTAAGAGGAACCTGGATGACTGGATAGGAAACAGAAAGTATACCCCTGGGATCCCACCTGTGTCCCTGCTGGACAGGGGAAACAGGTGCTGATTTTGAGGGAACATGGGTGAAATTCTTGGCTAGGCTTATAACGGCCTCCGGGCCAATAGCCTACTATCATCCTATGAACCTATGCAGCATACAGTTCTTTTATGAGACTGCAGTCTATGTCTATACATTTCTAGCTACTAAAGTCAGTCATGAGGTGATTAGGCAAAAAGAAGCAGACTGTTACAGTACAGGAAGTTCCCTCAGATGAAAGACTCATCACCAGTGTACTACAGAAATGATTTAGGAAAGGATGTAAAACTACAAGGGGAATAACAGCAATGACATATCTGAATTGGACCCATGGATATAATATCAAACAACCTAAAAGTAAGCATTGTGATTAAAAAGCAGAGAAGACTAGTGGTATATTGGAAGGGTTAGAAAGGGACATCAGTAGTAGAAATGAATTATAGGAAGCTAGATACACCTTGTCAAATGGTTTTAGCTAAATATTGCTTTAGTGACTGACATTGTATATCTAAATGCTGGCACATATTAGGGGAAAATATGTTTTATACCCAGCGTGAGGGAGGATGATAAGGTCCACAGACCTGGGAGTTAACATATTCAAGTAGTCTACCCCTCACATGCAGAGTGTGCAGGGTGCCTGCACTTAATAAAAGTGCAGTGTTTTTGTGGTCATATGTGATGACCAACTATGTCATTGTATTTCTTAGATGAGCATGCTGGTTATAGTGCTTGAAAAGTGCTGTGTGCACTTCTAGACACTTCATCCATATTTGCAAGTGTGATCACAACAGAAGCCATTTAGAGGAGGACAGCAAAAGTGATGTACAGTTTTCACCACGTCATAGAAATGCAGATTAGAAGAGCTTACTATTTATTGTTCTGAAAAAAATGCAGACATGAAGAATATGATGCAATTATTTAAATACCTCAAGAAAATCATGCAGTCTAACAGGACACAGTATATCAGAAACAGACATGCACAAGCATAAGGAGGCATGGATTGAAATACATCAGCTCCGAGGAGATAAAAGGAAGCATTTACTGACAGAAAGGGTGGTAGATGAATGGAACCAATGTGCAGAAAAGTCTATGAGTAAAAACTGTGACAAAACTAAAGGACTCATATAATTTTTATGAAGGATCTTACGTGGACAGGTTCACAACCCAGAGATTGCCCATGCTATGGAATAGACTTCCCATACATGTCAAGCGGAGTGCCTCACTGGCCCTCTTCAAGAGAAATCTTGATGATGGATGGGGAATAGAAAATTCACCCCAGGGATCACTCCAGTGGCTCTACTCGACAGAGGCACTGGGAATTAAGGTCGGATGGCATGATGCCAGGGTAATCCTATGGGCTAGGCTTGTTAAGGCTCCAGGGCCATTAGCCTAGTACACACCTATGAAGCCATGAAGTAAGCTTGGAATGTACCCATTTGGTAGGAAAGCAGCAGACTAAGTAGAACAAGTAGTCTTCAGCTGTTCTCAAAATATATGATTTTCACATACAACAGAGCATATGGGGGGTTTCTAAGAAAGATAGAACTCTGTAGCATGAGTGCTCAAACATGGGAGATGACCAGAATGTTTGAACTTATGAGGATTGCATGGGGTCTAGCTAAGACAAGCAGGGAACTTGGACATTAAATGTGAAAATTTTAAAGTAAGCTTTACTTAGAACCATCTTTTAACAGGATATGAACTATTCAGAATCCCTTTATCTCTTACTATACATTGTAGATTTTTTTTGTTTTGTGAATTTATTGAACACAAGTGTTTAGCATAATAACTAGAACATTAAGACATTTTAGTTGCAGTCAAATATTAAAACTGTTAATGGTTCTGACATTACTTTTACTTAAATTCTTTTGCCTAATTTAGGGCTCTAGATTATAAACAACAAACATTATTTTACATATTTTATAATCATAAGGCTATTTTCTGTTGTCTATGACGTTACCAGTTTGGCATAATCCAACACAGGGTAGCTTTATAAAACAAAACTTATAAGAGTCCTGATGGACTGCAGTCATGATCATAGAAAGTAATATAATATAATAAAAGCAAATAATTTTCAAGAGCATTTTAAAATGGTTGGAAGATGTGCAATAACCTAAGCCTAGCATTTCTAATAGCCTGGTGTGATACAGTAGCATGCTGGGAAACCAAATTGGGTTAATTTTCTTTTAAGAGTAAGTGGCAAGCCAGTAAAAGTATCACATTATTTTAGCCAGTCCCATCCATCGTGTGGTCCAAAATTAGCATAAATATTGCCTTCTTTTTGTTGTGCTATGTTTTCATATGCTTGGCAAACAGACTAACTGGCGACAGCATTTGTGAGGTTTATAGCTTTTTAATTCAGAGCCTTCATAAAAGCACCACATGCACAGTCACCATAAGCTGAAATTACTCTCAAGTAATTGGTAAATAAAGATTCTCTCAGAATGTCAAAAGTCACTCCTATGAAATAAGTGAAGCAGCAAGAAAGCATTTTCTGAGTCATTAAAATGGGTTAGCTTTTATTCTGTTTTAAATCACTGTTATGAAAACCCTTACTGTGAAGTATTCAGAATTGTAAAGAAAGATTTCTCTTATATTTTTACACAGCTGGTACAACAATCCTATATTGTAGTTTAACAGAAAACAGCAAAATATGTACTTTGGTAGTTTTTATTCTAGAATTTCTTCAACTTACTGAAGAATGTTAAAAACTGTATTGAAAGTAAGACTACAGATGTCTCATTTCTTTATGACTGCGTTACCTTTTCTGCATTTCAAACCATTTAAAAAATGGTGCTGCAGTCCAATTTATCTAAGCAGTAACCAAATGTTTTTAACAAGTTAGGTGTCAGTCAACATAACTGCATGATCTGATGTTGTCAGTTTTCATTAATTCAGTAACTAATGGGATTGGATCTGATCCTCAGATTTGACTCGGCTGTTTTACTAGCTTGTGGCCACCATCAAACTCCTGAGCTCCTTCCCTACCCAAAACGCACTACCCCTAACATCCCTCAATTTTGAGGTTTTCAGGGCCATCTCTTCCATTAAGAGCTTCAGCACTGGACAGCTCCACTCCGACTTCCACCTCAGGTGGATTGCTGTTGGAGCAGAAGGAGGTGCTGAGCCAGAAACGCACTTTCTCAGCTCTGTTGGCTTCCTTCTCCCCAGAGCAGTCTGCCTTTGAAGAAGTAAAGAGAGTGTTCTCTGCTCTGGCAGGTCAGTTGGGTCCATCCCCCTTGGATCCATCCTCTACTTCTTAGATGACTTTGCATGGTGATCTTCAACATTTTACCCCACAGGGACAGCCAGCCCAAAGCTTCCAGTTTACCCAGCAGAGTATTTTGATCTCTTCTGATACTCCTAAAGACCACCCCACTGAGGAAGTCCCCAGGAAGAGAAAGTGCAAAATGAGGCACTTGGACTCACCTCAGGAGTCAGTCAGTGAAGATACTGATTTTGATGAAGGACAAGGGTCCCCAAAATCACCACCTGATGACATCTGATTTGAAGACATTCTTGAAATCCTAAATCAAAAGGGTGCCTGGTGTTACCAAGGCCCTTCTCCTGAGGAATCATTATTTCTGGAAGCATTTGGTACTGGTCCATCTACCTCAAGGGTTAATCCACTGGCCGATGAACTTATTGATTTAATCTCCAAGCGGGAGTGGAAGGAACCTGATACAATACAGCCAAACTCTAAGAGGCCAGGCAGGATTCTGGCTCCAACAGGAGGCTCGGAATATTGGAGCAAAGGGGTGCCAGTAGATGCCATAATTCAGGCAGTGGCTACAAAAAAGAAACTTGTTGAACAGAGTTCCACTGTCCATTTGAGAAGCATGTTTATGCCTTGGCAATGTTTGCACTTAGATTGCTGAGCTATTTAACACATTCTACTAGGCTACAAAGAAATCTTATTAAAGAGTTATCCAAATCTCTTTCTGGAACTGGAACTGCTTTGACTCAATCTTCTGTAGTCTGTCAGTTGGCTACCCTACAGGCTATATTCAATTCATCCATGAGGCTATTCTCACACACTGAAGAAGGCACCTCAAGGTCTACGAGTTCAGGAATTTCCATCAGGATGCATGCCTGTATGTTCCTGTGTGATTTTGCAGAGCCCTTCAACTCATTGTTTGTCAATGCACCCTTTGACGGTACTTCTTTATTTGGCCCATGGTAAAGGACACACTCTCCAGGTGTGAGAAAAATAGAAAAACCCTCTCTGCAGTAGGTGTGCATTTTTTGACCCCTCAAAGGACCTTTTCCAGGAATCAAAGGAGAGGTCAAAACATGTGGTTCAGAAAATCTCAGGGTCCTTTCCAGGATGCATGTAGAGTTAGTTCCACCAGAGGCAGAGGGAGGGAAAGATACTGGAAGATGATGCCCCTGTGGCAGAGGAGGTCTGCAAAATAGGGGTCTAGAGATTCTTTTTCCAATAGACCCTTTCAGAACTCCTGAATGGAGGCCTGAGTGCCTATCTCTGGAAGCAGTCCGAGGTCATTAATCTCTGCACCTCAGAGCCTGGCTGAGTATAACAAAAGACAGCTGGGTGCAGAGAATTGTTTCCAGAGGTTATATTATTCCCTTTTCCCTACCCTCTCCATTATCCAGAAAAATTCTTGATATTCCTCTCTATCAGAGGAAAGCAGCAGCACTAGAAATCCAAAAGCTGCTAGAAAAAAGAGTCATTCAAGAGGTCCCACCAGGCCAGATAGAATCCAGAACTTACTCAAGATTATTTTTAGTGCCAAAGAAAAGATTTCAGTGTATTGATCAAGTTGGTTCAACACGCAAAGTTCCATATTGCTATGGTTTAGTCCATTCTGCCTTTTCTGAGCAAGGATGACTGGATGTGCTCGATAGATTTTCAGAATGTCTACTATTACATAAATATGAACAGACGATCCAGTAGGTACGTACACTTCCGTCTTGGAGACAGTCACTACTAGTTCAGAGTACTGCCATTTGGTCTCACCACAGCCCCTAGGATGTTCACCAAGTACATGGCAGTGGTTGCAGCTCACTTGAGACTGCAAGGATTCCAGGTGTTTCCATATTTAAACAGCTGGCTCATTACTGCCCCAACCAGACATTGATTGATAGAAACTCAGAATCAGGTGTTACAGACCTGTTTGCATCTGGGAATAACCATAAATTACAACAAGTATCATCCGCAACCAACCCAGACTTTAGAATTCATAAAAACAGTGTTCAATACAGTAACTATGGTAGCTTCTCTTCCTCTATCTAAACAATAAGGACGCAGGTCAGGAAAATAATTTGTAGTACCAGAATTTCAACTTGATTTATTCAGTAATGCCTTGTGATCAATGTCAGTGGCAATAAGTTTAGTCCCTTTAGAAGATTCCACATAAGAATTCTTCAGCTGATGCTAGCAACACAATGGTCAGTGCTTTCTTAGCCCATATCTGTGAAGATAAGATAAGAATAACCCAGGTATGCAAACAATACCTTTTACTGGTGGATGCAGTCAGAACAGCAGTTACAAGGTCATCCTTTCATCCTCCCTCAGTCCAAAATCATAGTGACTACGGATGCTTCCCAGATTGGATGGGGGGGGGGGCACTTCCTGGGGAAAACAGTCCAAAGCACTTAGTTTCCGGTAGAGGTCAACCTGCATATCAATGTTCTGAAGATAAAAATGGTGCTCTTAGCATCACAGGCATTCCAGGATGCTCTTCCTCTTGGGACAATTGCAGTTCAGACAGACAACATGTCAGTAGTCTTATAGATCAAAAAGCAAGGGGGAACCAGATTGTATCGCCTTTGTCAAGAAGCCCTAAAAATGTGGCAATGGGTGATATCTTCTAATTGCTTTTAATAGCAATTCACATTCTGGGGAAGTCCAATGAGATAGCAGACAAACTGAGCAGATCCATCTTGCTACCTCATGAGTGCTATCTCAACAACAAAGTGGCAGAAATGATTTTCAGTCAGTGCTGCGATTTTTTTGCATCCCTCTTAAACAAGTGCAGCAGCTTCTTTGACCTGATCCCCCCACTGTGGGAATCACCAAGGGATGCTCTGCTCCAAGACTGGCTCCCCAGTCTTCTGTATGCTTATCCTCCAACTCCACTAATTCCCAAATTCTTTCAGAAAGCAGCAGCATGGTTGAAGGGCAAAGTCATCCTCATTGCTCCTTACTGGCCTCAGCAGATTTGGTTCCCCTTCCTTTAACCTCATCTACTATACCTACCTTGGACTCTCGATACAGTTCCAGACCGTCTGTCTCAACTAACAGGCATGGTTCATCCAGATATCTCAAACCTCAAACTAACAGCATGGTATCTCCAAGTCTTTTAATAGCCAGGCAACCAGTGTTTTTATCCCCCCTGTTCATTCCATACTTTTATCTTCTCATAAACCTTCTACTAGGAAACTCTATAGGAGTGAATGGAGAAGGTTTGTTTATTGGGCAGAACAGAATCAGATAGACCCTTCTCAGCTCCAGTTCATTCTATTGTAGAATTTTTAGCGAGTTTGTTTAATGAGGGTGGTAGTTCATCAACTATTAAAGTTCAACTCACAGCAATCTCTAACTTTCATGTGGGATTTCAGAATTCCTCCCTGGCTTCCTCTAAACTGTGCAAAGCATTTTTGAAAGGTACTCTTCTGCTAAGATCCCCATATAAAGACCCCATGCTACCATGGATTTAAATTTGGTACTGCAAGCCTTAATAGACTCTCCCTTTGAAACTACAGATAAATGTGATTACATTTTTTGACCCGGAAAACTGTCTTTTAATAACAATTACATCTGCAAGAAGAATTTCAGAACTTCAAGCGTTATCTTCTAAACCCCATATTTGATTTTTCATAAGGATAGGGTCACATTACGTACTATTGCTTCCTTCCTTCTTAAGGTGGTGTCATACTCTAACATTAACCAATTCATTAACTTGCCAGTATTTTTCGCACAATATACAAATGAAGGGGAATATATGCACTTACTGGATGTTCATAGACAATTACATTTCTACCTAGACAGAACAAAAGAGATCAGTTATTTGTTTCCTTGGCCCATAATAAATTGAGAAAATCAGTCACAAAGGTAATTCTAGCTAGATGGCTGACAAATTGCATCTCCTTTATTTATAATAAATTGAATCTCCCCTTACCAAAACCATTAAAGGCCCATTCAACCAGATCTATGGCAACTACTGCTGTACTCCAGTCTCGAGCTTCTCTGGATGATATATATGCAGCAGCAACTTAGTCAAACCCTCATACCTTTATCAGTCATTACAAACTAGATTTGGTCTCGAGGGGAAGAGCAGCCTTTGGCTCAAATATATTCAGGAATATCCTACCTTAGAGTCCACCCAGGAATTTAGGCAGCTGGAGACTCTGTCGCATTAGTTGAGGAATGAATGAAAATTGACAGCATTAGATTAAGAAGTTACGTACTTACCATAGCGTTCTATATGTGTTGCACATTTTTATTCTTCCTCAGCTCCCCACCCACCATCCCCCTCCATATTTCATAACTGACTTCTGGAGGAATGAGATACTTCAGGACACCTACATATGTCCTTTGTATTGAACTCCAGTTATGGTATTTCTTTTATAGGCTCCTGGTCAAGCTGCAAACAAAACATGAAGGATGTTAGGGCATTATTGGTAGGGAAGAAACTCGAGAGTTTGTTGGTGGACACAAGCTAGTAAAATGGCTGAGTCGGATTCAAGGATCAGATGTGATCCCATTAGCTGAGGAAGAATGAAAATGGACAATACAGATGGAATGTTATAGTAAGTACATAACTTCTTTTTGTAGTTTATATGTGAGCTTTGGTCTGGTAAAGTTAATGATTGAATGCAATGTTCAATGGAACTAGTGTTCTTGTATAAGATCTTCCTACTTTTCTAGTTTTCTTACAATTAGATATTCTAACAAAAATATCTCACATCACTAATACATATTTGTTTCCTGTGATTAAGCAATAACAAGTGTGGCTATGGATAATGTACTACGTACTAGAAAAAAGTAAACTGGGAGGCTGTCTCTAGCAAGAACAAACAAGTACCACCACACTATACAAAGTGTTTTTACATAATGTTGCAAGAAAGGCCTGAAGTTCAGGAGTTGTGTTTCATGTAAAAAGACACAACTGTTTTAGGACACAACAATGAGAATCTTGGAGGTAATAAGACATTTACTTTATGAAGCTATATCACCTAGGTCAGGACTGTTTTATTTGGATTTCAAAAATGGAAGGAATCATGGCTGCGGCAGTTCAAATACTGGAGGAGACTAAACAGTCATGTCATATAAATAATGAAAACAGAACCAGAAGGCATAGAGAAGCAGGTATCACAGTCTTACAACAACAGAGATGGTATGATTTTAAAGGCTAGTACAGGAAGTAGTGTTGCCTAACTCAAGAGGGGATGGCACAAAAATGCATTTTGCAATAAAGTAAGCTGCTGAAAAATGTTACACTACAAAATGTGACAGACATCTTACAATGTACAGACATATGCAGGTTCAAAGGTTTTGCTTGCATGTTTTCAACATACTGGCCATCAAGACAATTGATTGTCATAGCCTGTGTTGATATTTTATGCTTCACTTATGCATAACAAGAGTATTGTCGGAAGAAAATGAATGATTCCTTCTGAAGGTAATCTTATTTCATAATTCTGAAGGTCTTGAGTAATGTATCAGTCAGTTTATTCTTGTTGCTATCTATTTTTAGTACTAACCTTCCCATTACCAATTAGGAATTAGTTCCCCAGCAATCTGCATAGTTACTGAAACTGTGTTTCCTTGTAGTAAAAATGCTACCTCTTTACTTGAGATTTGTCATATCATTCATCCTGGCCATCTGGTGAGGGCAGGAATTTATCCAGGGGTGGGATGGATATGAGTACTCATTTGCAATGCCTTACCTCAGAGCTAATACAACAGGACAATGACCTTGATCATCTGGATATCATAATATCAATAAACAAATCCACTTACCATGTTACTGCAAACTACAAAACCCCTTCTAAACCTCGCATTGCCTATGACATCTATGTTTACAAATGAGTGTACTTAAATAGAGAACCAAACATAGTCATTATTATCACTGATTTAAACTACAGAATCATCAATAGCAAACATACATCACAGACGACAAAGATGCACAGTGGATCAATCCATCCATCCATCCAACCTCAACCCCTTTTACCATTTTGCACATGGGGTCGGGGTGTCACTTCAACAGTGACAATCATCTCAAGCCTAGGTTTACACTGCTGGGTGGTTAGCCCTGCCATGGGATGCACAGTGCATCTTTGACTTTATAAATGCCAACTCACTTGACCATTTAGTGCCCTCTCCTTCCAGGGGAATCCAATCTCCTTGACCTTGTTCTCACTTTATAACACCATTCTGCTCCACACCCAAAGTCTGTCCCTCCATGATCAAAATCTGACCACCATACTGTTATATCTTCCCTAAGAACCAAACCTAAGAATGCATAAACTCCCTACATGCAAGGATTATTCCAACGTAAACCTCCAAGTACACTTGGACAGCCTAAGAAAATTTAAAAGACTATATCGCAGGGACCCTATAACAAAAGCAGCTGCTTACCACAACAACTTTTACTCCCACTTTATCTCTTACATCAAACCAACTGTCTCCATCCATCACAAGTATGATTGCAAATTTAAGAACAAGTCCTTTTAATAGGTTCATAGGTAGGTACTAGGCTATTGGCCCTAGGGCCTATATAAGCCTAGCCAAATGGTACCCTGGCTTTTGCCACCCAAGAAAATAATTTTCCTGTGCCCCTGTCAAGCAGAGCCACAGAAGTGATCCCCAGGGTGAATTTCCTATCTCCCATCCAATCATCAAGATTTTTCTTGAAGAGTGCTAATGAGGAGCTTTGTTTGATATAGATAGGCGGTTTGTTCCAGAGTATGGGAAGTCTCTGAGACAGGAATCTATCCCTCCAGCATGTTCTGTTTATTGTGGTGACAAGGTTTAGGTCCCTAAAGCGTGTAACTCGGAGGGATTGGGATTTCTTTACATGGAGCATGTCCAACAGCTCTGGGTTTGACATAGCTTTGTATGTTAGGCAGAGATCGCCTCTGAGTAGGCGATATGCGACAGAGTAAAGCTGGAGTTTTTTGAGACGGTCTGCATAGGGCATCTGTTTAAGGCCAGTAATCATCTTTGTGAGGTATTTCTGTGGCCTTTCCAGTTGTTGTAGATGTCTTGTGAGGTACATACCAAAAGGGGCGTTGTACTCTATAATGGGTCTAATGAGTGATGAGTAGAGGGGAACAATGACCTCTTTTTTCCTGGATGAGAAACCTTTTGTGATAAGGTGTGCCACGTAGAAGGATTTCCTGACTACTGTGGCGATGTGATTATCAAAGGAGAGACTACTGTCCACCTGTGTCCCAAGGTCTCTTATCACACTTTCAGTGTTAAGTAGACTACCGCCTATGTGGTAGTTCATGGGTACAGAGTTTTTACCAAAAGGGATGACAATGCACTTTGTGGCACTGAGCTTGAGACAATGGCTTTGACACCAGGCATCTGTCTCAGAGAGGCCCTTTTGTAGGATGTCCACATCGTTAGGAGATTTGATTATGGCTCCTAGTTTGCAGTCATCTGCGAACTTTGTTAGCCAAAGACCTTCTGTGTTAGCCTGTACTTCAGAGAAGTAGATACCAAACAGGAGAGGACCTAGGAATGAACCCTGTGGTACTCCACTTGTCACTGGTCTGAAGTTGGATTTAGAGTCTGCTACTTTCACAGTGTGGGTTCGGTCAGTGAGCCAGTTGGCAACCCATCTTGTAACATAGGGATTTATACCTAGTTTAGTGAGTTTTTCTATAATTCCAGAGTGGGGGATGATGTCGAAAGCCTTGGTGAGATCTAGATAGGCTGTGTGTACCACTTTATCCTCATCTACAGCTTTGGTGACCGCTTCAAAGAAGTCTATCAGGTTTAGGAGACATGATCTGCCTTTTACAAGCCCGAACCGAGTAGGGTCCAGAGTCTGGAGATTACCAATGTCATTGTTTATAAGTTCCATGATTATATGCTCCATAGCCTTGCAGACCAGGCTCATCAGGCTAATGGGGCGGTAGTTCCCGGGGTCCGTGGTGGCTCCCCCTTTGTGGAGTGGGATAACCATTGCTGTGGGCCATTCAGTGGGCACAAAACCAGAGATGAGGCTATGATTGACCATGGTAATTAGGTGGGGTGCCAGTTTGTTTTGTAGTTCATGTGGAACGCAGCCTGGGATGTTGTCAGGTCCCATGGATGCTGTGTTCTTGGCTTTGGAGGGTGTGTTTTTTACCTGTGCAGCCATGATTATAGGTACTTTGCATTCTTCCAGTATAGAGATGGGCCCTTTAGGGGATGAGAGAGGAATAAAGTTAGTACTGAACCTATCTGCCAGGATGTTGGCAATATCAGTTGGTTCTGTATATTTAGTGGCATTGTGCTGTAACTCAGAGCAGATCTGAGTGTTGCCATTGAGATTCTTGACATAGCTATAGAATGCTTTGTGGTTGCCTTTAGAATCAGTGGCAATTTTGTTTTCATAACTAGCTTTGGAGGATTTTATGAGGAATCTCAGCTTCTTACTGAGGCTGACCACGGAGTTCCTCCAATCATCATGGGATTTTACTCTTTTTTGCAACAGTTTCTTTCTTCTGTTGTAGAGTTTGTTTATAGCAGGGGACCACCAGATTGGCTTCCTTTTTTTGGAGGATAGCATCTTGGTTCTGTTAGGGATTGCATGATCCATGCACTCATGTAAGTGCTTATAAAGTGCAATTGTATAGGATTCAGCAGTAGTATCTCTATTGTCTGTCAGCATGGGTGTCGTGAAGTTCACCTCTTCTGTCTTAAGAAGCGTGAAGTTGGCTTTGGAGAAATTTTTTACTGTGGTTTCCCCTAATGGGAGGTGGGGCTGGGATGTGGATGTCTAGGGTGATTTGCTTGTGGTTGGAGCTGACCAACAAGGAATTGATCTCTGGTGTGGAACACCGGTTGCCCATGTTGGTAATGACCAATTCTAGGATATTGCTGCCCCTGGTGGGGGTGTGGATAAGTTGATCCAAGGCATTGGAATTTATGAATTCCAGAAAACGTTGAGCACAAGAGTTGGTACATGAATAGTTTTCCCAGTTAATGATGGGGTAGTGGAAATCGCCCATTATTAGGGTGTTAGGTTGTACCCTAATATTTTCCAGTGTATCAAGAAATGAGGAGTGGGAATCCTGGGTCATGGTGGGGGATCTGTAGCAAGCTACAATTTACATTGCGGTCTTGCCCAGAGTTAGTTGCACTTGGATAATCTCAGATGCATTATGCTGAGCAACGAGCCTGGAGGTGTGGATATCCTTAATGAATATGGACATGCCTCCACCTTTAGTGCTTCAGTCCAAGTTAGGTAGCCGAAAGGTGTGGTATGAATTATAGCCTGGTAATGCAAGGGTGCTCTTTGGAGCCTTGAACCAGGTCTCTGTCACTGCACAGATGTTGATGTTCTCCATTTTAAGAAGTGCCTCGAGTGAGTGCATTTTGAGGTTTAGACTTCTAGCATTGAGTAGCATTACCCTCAGATTTTGCTTGCTTGTACCTGTTATGGTGCTGAATTTGTCATTTGAATCTTGCCTAAAAAAGGCAATATAGCGGTGGCAAGAGACTTAGCCAGTATCCGGAATCCCAGTGGCGACAGGTGCAGGCCATCTCTGGCAAAGCATCGTGGTTTGTCAATCATGGCATCCCAGGCAGACAGATACTGGATCCCCTTAGAATGACACCAGAAGCTTAGCCAATTGTTGAAGTCAATCATTTTATCCTTGTACTGTGGTATAATTCTGGGTGATGGCAGGATGCTACTCAGGGCTAGGGTCATACCTGCCTGGGCTACAAGATCAGAAAGCTCCTCCATGTCTCATTTCATGTAGTCCAGAGAGGTACGTCTCAAGTCATTCATACCAACATGGACAATGACAGAGTCATATTTGTACTTCCTTTGGAGTGACCTGAGTGCATGTGTTATGTGGCGGATCCTGGCACCTGACAGGCAGCTGACAGTGACTTTCTCCTTGTTTAGCCTGGTGAGTGGAACATCAGTGTGCCTGACTATAGAGTCACCTATCACTAGAGTGTTAGGTACGTTGTTATGCCTTATGGGTGTGGTTAAGTGGCACACTGAGTTTGTGGGCTATGTGTCATTTGGGTTGTGTTGCGGGGTGGAGGTTACTTGCGTTTCTGCTTTGGAGGTCCCTGTTGCTTGGGTAAATTTTGTTTTGAGAGCCTCCACGAATGTAGGTGTGTGTTTTGTGTTTCTATGTGTGTGTGTGTTTTGGTGGTGTAGGTTTTGAGGGACTATGTGATGAGTGTGGTGTGGTGCAAGTGTTTACCTTCTCCTCTTGACTGTCTAGTCCAGTCTTGGGTGAAGAGAGCTTTGCTTCCAGTTTGGTTATATAAGTGCATCTCTCACAGGTTGTAGTGTTGGGTGGTAGGAGGAGAGGGCTGTCTGTGTACATGAGGCAATTGCTGCATTGCCCCAAGATGCCCAGATTCATCAGGTAGACAGGAGAAAACACCGAGAGCTGACCCTTAGACATGCCTAGATAGGTGATTATTTATTAAGTACTAAAAATTGTTTTCCTCTAGACAAGTGAGGAAAGTTGAGTGCTGTAGTAATTTTAATTTTAAGTTTTGTTGAACTTCGGTATAAATCAACTTGAACATAAAAGAAAAAAAAACTCCTGACACTAAGGAGTAAACCAAAGGAATTCAAAGATTTTCAAACAACTCAGAAATAAGGCCAAAACTCACAGATTCAAGTACAAAATGAATAATTCAGCCTCTTCTAAAGATAACCATAAAGCATTCTTTAGCTATACTATGAATCTTAGAAGTAACATTCAACAATGTACCAACCACCACCTATTCTGACCTTGAGGACAATACCAAAAATGTAATTCCAACTTCTCCCTACTCTTCCTACCCTGCTTGTCTCCATTACATTTCAGTCTCTGCTTCCCCCCTTGTGATTACCCATTTAATGGTGATAAATGATCCTCTCTAAAACCGAAAATACTATCTCTCTGAATCTGGAAAACATACCAGGCTACCTCCAAGTCAGTTTCAAGTATAAGCTCACTGATTCCCTTCTAAACTTATTTAGTGTTAACCTCTCCACTTGCCATATGCCTGAGACATAAGAACCATCACAATAGTATCCTACACAAAAGTGGCTCTATCACTGACCTTGGGAAATATAGATCAATTAGCCTCACCAGTATTGTTTGTAAGTCAAGGAATGAATTATTATTATTATTATTATTATTATTATTATGGAACTTTTAAACAAAGATATGTCCAGCTTACAATCTCTCAACAAGAAGCATTTGTTTGTTTCAAAAAGGTATGTCCTGTCTACTAAATCTAGTGGATTTCTTCAAGAAGGCAATTAAAGCAATGGGTAATAGCAAATCAGTCCACCCAAGTATTTGGATTTAGCAAAGGTTTTTGATACCATCATAGATGCTGGTTTTATTGACAAATTTACCTGCTTCAGTCTTAACCCCCATAAATAATCTACTGGATAGCCAAATGGCTTGCAGACAGAGCCCCCAAACAGTCAGGGTTGGGACACACACTTTTCTCCAAAAGGCTTGTTACCAGCAATGTGCCACTGGGTTCCATTTTAAGTCCAGTCCTCTTTACCATATATTTTACAGATGTCCAAGATGAAATCAGTAGTCTCTAACAAAAGTTTGCTGATGCCTGCAAACTTGCTGCTGTTATTAACTGCAGGTAAAAGGCATAATTTACACTAATTCCTGGTGTCAATACATGCCAAAGAGACAAAAACTGTAGCATTGTACTCCTTGGGAAAAAGAATACTGCACTTATCACATAAATGACAACCGCCTAAAAGTTAACACTGTTATTACAGACCTATGCACATTAATGGACAAAAAAACTCTCCTTTGATCATATATCAACTATTGTTAGAAATTCCTGCTACCTATCTAAACTAATTGCTAAAGGTATATCCTTGAAATCCAAGGAAATTATTGTTACCCTCTGCTCCTCCCCTGAGTCAGTCATATAATACAACACAATGCCTCCTTTGACATGTACCTATCCAAATATATTACACAGCTTCAGAAATCACAGCAATTCATGAGCAAGAAGATACTGGGCATGAGCTCCTTAAGTTGCACAGAGCTTCTAAAAGCCCTTTCACCATACCACAGATTCCCACAGGATTAACTCTGATTGGTTTACAGGGAAATAAAGGATCCAATCCTGCTAGACCTCTTACACATTCAAAAAATTGGTAATGTCATGAATGCACACTCTAAGGACTTGAATCTACATTACAATATAAATAAGAATCAGTTGGCAGGATTATTTCTCCTCAAGGATACACAACCTATGGAATAAGCACCAACTCAATGCCAAACAAACTAGCTCCTTAACTCTCTTTAAAGCCAGCTTTGAAATGTGGATGGGAATCCATAAATTCTCCCCTGAGCTGTCCCTTCAGATGCTTACAGATAGGGGAAGCAAGTACTGGGAACAGCAGTAGCTAGTCCCCTGATGATCTACTGGACTGATTGCTTTGTGCAGACCTATGAACCTATAAGCAATGAACTCCAGAAGACTTTGACAAAGAACAAGATCAAATGGCAAATCAGGCTGAGTTTGCCTCTTACTAGTCTATAAAAGCACAGGCTGTGATTTATAGAGATGCATCAAATGTCTGCACATAGCATGCACAGCTTGGTGGCAATGCATGGCAATGAATAGAATAACTGCTCATCTAAATTGTGAATGGCAGCACTTCTGAGCAATTAGCTCTGCTCAGTTCCATATAGTTGAGCAGTGCAGCAAAGATAAAGGCATACACCATGCATACTGAGAAAGATGTACATGGAAGTGCAACATACAATATATAGCAGCTGTGCATTATTGCATTACTACACAAGCTACTGTATATCTGAAAGAAATAGCCTATAGCAGTACATACGGAAGCAATGTCATGCATACTAGCATTCCCCACAGCAGGATGGCATGAAGCAACATATAGTGATATGCAGATATAAAGTAATGGCAACTACTGTGGTATAATGTTCACATACATGGATCCTTATCTGATGCATAAAAAGGGTAGAAAAGGATGCATAGGAAAGTACAGACAGGAAGGAGGCAGCAAGTAAAGGGGCATGGAGAATGACAACATATAGGGAAGTGTAGGCTGGGGGAGGCAGGACAACTATTTTCGGGAGAAAATGTCCCTCTTTTTTATATAAAGATAAGGGTTGAGATTGAGGAGAGATAGGAAAAGAGAGGAAGGAAAGCTGGATTAGGCACTCTATGGGGTCTAACAGACAAACACAGAACAGTAGAATGAGAGGTGGATGTGCATTCATTAGTAGGAAGTCACTTGATAGTCAGAGGCACACAGATGGCAGAAACATTATGATGGAAGGGATTGGACAATTTCATGGAATGGGGGTTAAGCACATTAGGAAGGGACAACAGTAGGAGACTGAGTAAATATAAGCAACATGTGAGCTGCTGTTGCCCAGCCCAGATGTCCATTACTATGTCCCATCACCAGTAGATGGTGCTATTGGCCTCTATATCCTCTTGTGCCTGATTGCAGAGCTGGATCCAACAGAAGGTGACATAGGCAGTTGCCTAGCGCTCCGTGGCTGGGGGGGGGGGGGGGGGGGGCTCACTCTGGCCAGGAGGCTTAAATGTTCATTTTAATAATATATTAAAAAGAAACCTTCTTAACACTGCGGTGGCAGCATCTTCTCCTCTAAGGATAACCATGCATGTATCATACGCACGCGACCACTAACGTAAATGCATTCTACACTTACATACAGAATTATTTAAATTGTGTTCCTCCAAGAGAAAAGATGTGTGTGTGTGTGTGTGTGTGTGTGTGTGTGTGTGTGTGTGTGTGTGTGTGTGTGTGTGTGTGTGAGTGTGTGTGTATGTTATGCATTTAGCATACCTCTCAACTGTCCAGATTTAGATAAATAGTTTGGTCTGTTTCTCATAACATTTGTGGTTTTCTGGCAATTCACAGATGACTGAAGTCACTAAATAATGATTTTATATATATATATATATTCAGCCTTCATATCCTTCAGAAACAAATCCTGTTACTACAGCAACTTTATGAGTTAAAACGAACAATAGATAAAATCATAGTCATTATTGGTGTATACATTTTGTTTCACTGATTACTGGAAGAATGTTCAAAACTATAAATTTAAATTGCATTTTAACAAGCGGTGCTGTATTATACAAGGAATATAATTTAATACAATCAGAAAGGTGAATCAAAGAGCACACAAATTATGCATGGCCCTAAAAATGTGTGTGCAAGGAGATTATGGTTTGAATATGGCCAAAAGGTAAACTCAATCTTCCATTGGCCAGATGCATTTTCTTTGAATGTGGGTTTTAATGGCACTTCAATGAATGCGAGTTTCAAGGGCAGAGAAGTTTACTGCTCATGCTGTCTGTTTTCATTGTTAGAGTGTACTGTTTGTTTAGCAAATGGCTGTTAGTGTTTGTGCTATTTTATTTCAATATCTCTAATCATTGTAGAAGTAAATAAGAATGCAGTATGTACACTGATAGATATGAACAGTGTTTATTGTAACTGGGGAGAAATAGCCAAGTACTGGAACACTGGAATGGCTGGAAAGGGGGATGTTGTGGGGGGGGGTAGGGAGTTGCCACAGGTGGGGCTGTTCTGGAGGGACCTCGATGCATTACCCTGTCTAGGTCCTGATTTGACCTTGATCCAGCTCTGCCTGATGGCCAAGTCTAACAGGTGGAAAAAATCTGCAAATAACTGCAGACGACATTCTATGTGGGCCATGTGCCTGTCCACCTCCTTTTCAGCCTTAGCTTTCACCACTTGTACCAGCTGCAGCTGAGCTAAATGGACAATGGATGTGACCTAATTACTAGTGACACATTGAGACTTCCTTTCTAGCAATGCACTGCCATCCACATTACCCTTCCCAGATGAGTCTCTGCAGGGGCAGGCAATGGCTGAAGTGCCTGCTAAGTTACTCAAGCATCTGGATCTGCAGGGAAGAGACACAATGAGAAAGTTGTCATAAATTAATATGTCCTACCAGTACAATGGATACATATAGCGTGGGTCAGCATGATTCAGTAGAACTAATTCTGCCTATTTGCCAGTCTTTCCTGCATCGTACATCAGCCAACACAGCTGAGAACCAATTATTTTCATGCTGAAAGAAGGGTTGACATCACCAAACTATGACAAGTGGAGGAGAAAATGCAAGAACAGTACTTATGACCAAGAGTTCCATATCTATGTTGCATAACCTCTGTCCCAGAAAGTAGGCAGGTGCATGTTTCCTGCACATAAGTAAACAAGCATATATCTCTGATAAGCATTCTGATACCCTGAGATGATTCAGCATAACCCCACCACTTGACATTTCCCTATAGGAATCCATCAAACAAATGATCAGCATATCACAATACTTCCTACCACCAACCCCTCCGGCTAGGTATAGAATCTCCACATAGTAGTCCACCTAATTTGTCTATGATATGACAGACAGATCTGACAGTAGCAAAAATACAGCTGTACAGAATGACTGATACTTAACATTATTATTTGGATCATTGTTGACTAACCTCTGCTTTTCACTCATAAAGATCTTCAGGTTGAAAGCATCACAGATAATCTACAATTGTGTGTTAATATAAATTGTATGACTTCCTAAGAATGTGTATACTTGTATGGGAAGTCTGTGTATTTAAAGGTAGCAGTAAGTAATGCTTGTCCATAATATCAGGAATACCTATCCCCATGTATTCTTGCCTTTCTTTATGGAGAGGTTATGCCCTGTGAACAGTATGTGGGAGTGTATGACATTGAACAGAGTTGTACTATGTCTACATATATGTCATTCCTTTCTGTCTAGCACTGTAAACCTATATCATTCCTGTTTCCCCTAGGTGTAACCATAAAGTTGGCAGCAATAAGGTTTGTTTTTCTTTTATGCATAAGTACACATAATTCATCCTAGATAGACTCATCCTTGAAGATTGCATGTCAGCTTGTGTTGCATATACATCAGTTATGTGTGTTCCCATATCTCTCCCTTGAATAGAGTATGATGTTCCTTGTTAACTGCTGTGTTTGTAGTTATTATCCTACCAGCCTTAAACAGTATACACTCTGCAGCTATGCCTGTTGTCACAGACATCAGCACATTGGAGGAGGTGGATGGCAAAAGCTAGACAATATCAGCCTGCTGAAAATGAAGCCTTGCAGGCACTCAGGTTGTATGAGCAGTGTCTGCTGGTAAGAGGAGTTCCTAACCTTTAGGAGACTAGGTGTGGCAGACAAAGGTCAATGACATCAGCGCTGTTGAAGGGCAGAGTTATGCTCTGCAGCAATGTTGTAGGTGTGCCAGTGATAGGATATGATATGATATGGTATATAGTATAATATGATATGATATGATATGATATGCCTAGACAAGGCAAAGGCACATTCATGGTATCATAGAAGTCAGCCACAGCCATGTCACTATGGACCACCAGGGTAACAGAGTTTCAGGAGTTGCTGGCATCTCTGCATGAGTACTGCAGTACCAGCATCATCCCCTGGATGAGTTGACACTGAAAACTGATGGCCCAACCCCTGCATGTCTTAGTGATGGATGCACCAGATGGGTATCACATACAGTTGAT
Source organism: Protopterus annectens (assembly GCF_019279795.1). NCBI lineage: Eukaryota > Metazoa > Chordata > Ceratodontiformes > Protopteridae > Protopterus > Protopterus annectens. The sequence goes on from NC_056739.1 coordinate 1,817,144,494, forward strand.
GTTTTTATAAAACCACTGCACAAACAGGCTCTAGGCTGACAACAGCATCTACTCATAAGAATGTCAAGTATTCAGCCACACCAAACAGCAGTGGAAGTATGTGTGGGTTGTGTATTTCTCATGGCATGAATACCATTAACATGCATGTCACAGGGCCATGGTTTTAGAAGATGTGGTTAATATTCACTACGGTATTTCTTATGTTGTGTATTCACAGGACACACCATTCTATGATGACACTTATGGAGACGGGGGAAGGATAATAGGGTGATGCTGTTGGTTCCTGATGATGCAAAGATAATACCACAGAGTCACAGTCAGATTAGATGGTGTATACATCCTAGGGGGATGCCCACCTGCAGTACAAATTAAAGATACAGCCTCGCCCACAGTTAAACCTAGGCCAGACAGTCTGAATGCTCACCATTACCAGAGGGAGGAGGTTCTCCTTGGCTGTGAGCCCTTGCATGGAAATAGTCAATTATTTCCTGGTCAGTGAAACTGTGAAATGTAATCCACTGCCAGTACCATTTTCACTGTTGTCTGATGCCACCTTATGCTGATAGTTGAGAACCCGGGGTGTTAATGATCAACAGATGCTGCTGATCAAGTTGCTGAAATCCTAAGCATTTTTGCTGTCTGTAAAACACATATTTTCCATTTATTTTGCACTTTTGTAGGGTCGCATAGACTTGCATACAAATTCTTCAAGCTACTACTATAACTCTTGACTGTATTACACCTGTATGCATTTGGATGTCATCATTGCCTCTTTTGGATGCGCACCTTCATTTGCATGGCATTATGCTGTCATTTGCATATATTATATAATGCACACTTTTATCAGATGCATGGTATTTTTTTTTTTTTTTTTTATTTATTTAACATTTGTTGACCAGGAAAGTCTGACTAGGTTCCACAGATCCTGTTTTCAGCGGAGGCCCGGGGAGAAACGCTCCAGAAGCATGTCTTTAGAATGCTTAAGTAGTATGCTACTATGCTTAGGTAGCATAACATGGGACTCTGAATCACTACCATATTGTGTGTGACTATTTCTGGTTCAATTACATGTTGCATATTATACAATATAATCTTATTAATATTTAAAAATGAGTATAGTGATTTGACACAGCAATCTGTAAATCCAGCATTACTCGAAAGATGAAGTCCAGGCAGTTTTAGTTATTAAAAAAATAGTTGCAACCACCATGTTCACTTTTCAGTAAACTGGGAAAAACAAACTCAATTATCAGAAGGGTGGAAGGGAAAAACCAAAAATATAATTAAAGAAACGCATTTCAGCAACTAGGAAGTCAGAAGTCTACAAGTATTCTCATGTGCACTCCTGAGTGCAAACCTAAACTAAGAAAAAAAAGTCAAACAAAAAACATAAGATTCAGTGAGGACTAAAGCTGTTATTACCTAAAAAGAAAGAAAAGAAAAAAGAAAGAAAGTAAGAAAGAAAGAAACTAAAGAATAGCTTGCCAAATGCCAGTTAATGGATATAATTTTTAATAGTCATTTTTATTTCCCAAATAAATGTGGTAGAAGCTACATTCTGTGTAGTGTACTGTGCAAGCATCAACATGTACATGCTAAGTACATGAGTTGTACATGACTTAGATGTCCTTTTTATAGGAGAAGCTGCAAAAGTACATTAAAGTTTGTTTAATAAGTGACAATTATTTAAAAATTCTAAGAAATATTTGTTTCTAAAGTCATGTTATCATAACAATAACCCAGTCCTTTGTGTGGGTAATACTGGATTTACCCATGGCCACCTTATGTGGATCTCTCACACTTTGTTCTCCAGATCAGACCACACCAACCATGGGTAAATCCAGCATAACCCACGTCCAGTCATGTGTCATTGCTAAATTATACAATGATGGCTCATTGCCATTCAAAAATGTAAACTCTTGATTGGACAGCCCAAGCAGTGTGCCTGTTGTAAATTGAGTATATACCAATAGAAAAAAATCTAGCTGCTAAAGTACCATTGAGCATCAGACTTTTCTATTGGCATATGCTATGGAGAGCAGAGCAAAATACAAGAAAAATCATGTGCATTCTGCAAAAGTAAAGAAACAGAAATGTATCAGATTTTTATTGTATTTCTGTGCTGCCCCTCCTTAAATCTCAGCAGGGTCTCGTAAATATCAATTGTCTGGATCTTGGCAGAATGTCCATATTTTTGCCTCATAACTTTGGTCTTTTCCTGATAAAAAAAAAAAACGTTTTCTGGCAAGCCACAGGGGATGGTAGTCATTAAATAATGACAGACAATTGTGGTTTAGGCTTCATATCTTTCAAGAAAACACTCACTAACAAGCAACCTCTCGATCCAGTAATTTTCTAAGTTTCTAAGAACAAAACAATCTGCCCCTATTCTTGGAGCCTGTGTCTCCCACCCCTCAGATTATGTTTTCTTTTTCCAGATTTCTTGCATTAAAAAAAACAGCAATGGAGATTCTCTTTTCTCCATTGTTTCTCCTCGCACTCCATTGATGTACTGTGCAATCATGGGAATTTAAGTCCCATACACATGCACAGTACATCAAAAACACTGAAAATGTGCAGGAACATGTCAGTGTCAGTGTGCTTATACAAAGGCATTATTTAAGAAAGGTAAACAATTTCTTTTTTAAATAATGTCATTGTATAATAGCAATAACCCACTTGTGGATGTGGGTGTGTCAGGATTTACTCACAGTTGGCTTTGTTTAATCGCTTGGGCTTCACCATCATCATTAAACCATGCCAGCTGTGGGTAAATCTTGATATAACCACACCCACTCATGGGTTATTGCTTAAGTATACAACTTAATCATGAATTCTACAAATAATATAATGTTAGTTTTTGAAGCCTTCTGAATAGTTCAAGTTTTCCAACCCAATGTTTTGTTGAAGACTACAGACATAGAACTGCCTGTTGTTATAAATAGAGCTGTTGCTGTAAATATTTTAACTAAAGATGTTTCTTTAAAATATTACCTAAATAGAACTGCCTGTTACTTTAAGGCAGTTAGATGCATGGCATATTCATCAGAGAAGGTTCTGGCAGGATTTGGCAGTTAGATACATGATATTTTAGGCAGACAGGGTTCTGGTAAAATTTCTGTTGATTTAGTCAAATCATCCAACGACATGGTGTATAAGAAGGATGTTTAAAACCCTCACAGTTTAGAGAAGTTGACCTCTTTTGAGGTAAGATTCTGCCTGAAGCAGTAGGTCTAGATAAAGTGCAGCAAAAAGAAGAAACCTTGGGAAGATATCTTAAGGAATTTGGATGTTTTTCCTGCCATGGGAATCAGGAAAGAGAAGCACTATTGGGAAGTACTTACAGAGTTGATATGAGACAAACTGTGATTTTTGCTATTTTGTTATAGGAAAGCTAATTAAGTGCAATAAAAGAAGTGATCACAGAATGCTGCAGGGGCAACTACATTCAGGCAGCATGGCCACATTTAGAAAGGTATAATATGTGTGTAAAAAAGAAGACCTTTACTAAAAGCAGTTGGAAGTAGTCTGTATTCATGGCAATAGCAAACAGTATACAACTGCTTGATTAGCAATACAAACAGTGCTTGGGAATATACTTTTCCCTATTGATGCTGTTTCTGTTTCCAATTTAACATACAACACACTCACAAGGAAAGATTTTTCCCACTTTAATGATTTAGGAAGGAAGTAGGCAGAAGATATTTATTTTGCTAGACCACCTTTTCAGTGGGGAGAGGGAAACAAGCACATGAATAAGCCTCAAGATACATCTATACCTAAACTACAAACATGGGAAAGCAACCCGCACACAACCATAAGAGTATGTAAAAAAAACAAAAAATCAAGGAATAGAGGTAGACAGCCCCAAATGTACAAAACTTTGTCTAAGGTTATAGTGAGGAAAAAAAATTGTTATATTCATACACCAGAGGAATTTTCCAGTACTGACACTGCAGTGCAACATAAGGGAGGTGATGTATTCCATTGTGTGTTATCCTTCAAATGAGACATTACAATGAGGCCCCATCTATCTGAGTTGGTGATAGCTCAGGTGAATATAAAAAAATTCCATGGCACTTATCAAAAAGAGTACGGAAAGATCCCCTGTATCTTCAACAAATTTCCTATAGTTAGCATGAATGCAACCTCAGGTCTCCCATGAAAAGAGGCCATTGGCCTAGAAGTACTAACCTGGTCAACAATGTTTAAATTAAATAAGTCAAACAACAATGTGCAAATGAAATAAATAAAAAATAAGTTTAAAGAGGCATGCCAACAGATACGTAATGTTGAATCAGCCTGCAGGAACAGATAATAAAAGGAAGAGAGCTGCTTAATAAAATATTACAGCCTGAAAGAGTTGCAAAGCAGGGAGTAGACATGACTAGAAGAACTGAACACAGCAAATCACTCGCTATAAGGGTATATTCCTAGGGAATGAAGTTAGGAAGTATTGAAACTACACAGCATAAGCAGAATTTTAAATTCTCTGTCAAGCTAAAACAGAAAGGACAAGAAATTGACAATTATAAGCAGCAGGTAAGCGTTGAGAATGTGAAACATATCAATAAGTATGACATCACTAGTTTAATTAAAGATAATGAAACAGTACATGGTCTAAACCCATGTCTGTGTAAGACAGAAAACTCAGTCAAAGGACTCAGAAGACTCTAAGCAACATGCATCTGTAAATAAGGAAAAAAGTAAAATGTTGTGCTAATGTACCCTTTTCTGAGGGAAAGTGACCTAGAGAAGGAAAAAGAAAGTGAGAGAGTACTGCACACTCACAATAAGATAGATTAACTCAGAAAAAAGTAAGTGAGAGGGCAGTGTTTACTCACATTGAGGCAAAAGGAGATCAATCAAATAAGAGAAAAAAAGGAGGGTAGTGTATACTGAGAAACAAGATTGCCTTGAGCAGATTCCTAATGATATTCCTACAGAGTCAAAATACAGGAATTCTAAACAGAAGAAATAGCAATTGCAGTAACAGATTTATAAAGGAAAAGAACAAGAAAAAGTGAATAAGGTAAAAATAGCAGCTGATGCTAAAGAATACTGGTATAATTCTCCTGTCTTATAAGAAGAGTTAGACACTAAGACCCCAGTACTCCATTTGTAGGAAAGTAGACAAACTGACCTTGAGGAAACACCAGAGTTAGCTGACTTTTGGGTAAGCCAGAAAAACTTTAAAAAAGGCTCAATGGGAAGGCAACGATTTGAGCAGAGCAAGGAAAATTATATTAAGAGTTGTAACAGAATGGAAGAAGTTGATCAAAATGTCCTCACTTCCCACCCATACTTTGAGCTACAAAATGAGTTATTGCACAAAATAGTAATTTGTTTATCATACAGGCCCACTGGACACAAAGCCCCTTTTCAGGGATGACCCATGAGCAATGTCTGTTTAAGTGAGTTGCTCGAGGTCACACTGTAGGCAAATAAGGGATGTGGTAATCAAACCTTGTTCCACAGGAACTACAACTCACTAGAAAGAAAGGAAATATTACATTAACTAATTGTGACTAATATTTTTCAGAAATCTGTTGACGAGATTAACTCATTCTCACATATTAGGAAGACACATAGGAATAGACAAGACTAAACCAGGGATGCTGGCAAAGTTTCATTGACCAGTGATAATGAAAGAAGTTGAGAATGTGTGTTGGATACAGCCCATCACCCCGGTTTCAAAAACCCTTTGCATCTAATGCCTATTATGAAGGTGTCATTTAAATGTATTGCTTTGGAAATCGTGTCATTGGTAAAATCCAGCAATGTGTTTCAATACATTTGAGTTAGGTTATTATTTTTACAGAGTAGAAATCATTGAAGTCCATGCTGAGAAAAGTTATTGAGGAAGAAACTAAAACCTGTGACCAGTTAACACCATACTTTTTGTTTGCCATTAGAGCAGTACCAAAAACCTTAAAAGGGTTCAGTCTTTCAACATTGTTGTTCGGCAGATATCCTTGTGCACTGATAGATATTGCTAGGGGAAATCTGGGTAAAAAAAAAATCCCATTTAAAAGTGATAAAGAATGCTATACCAACTTACAAAACAGGATGAAAGAAGTAATGCCCATGGTACAGAAATACATGAAAATGAGCCTAGACCAAACCAGAAGGGGTGCAAAATAGAAATGCAAAGATCAGAGAATTCAAAGCTAGAGACCTGGTGTTAATTTTGGTCCCCTACCTAGAAAACATTTTTGGCTAAACAACAAGGTCTGTTTGAAATAGTTGAAAAATTAGATTATGTAAACTGCAAGAATAAGTAGACTGATAGAGAGACCAGAACAGACATACATTGCTAACATCCTGAAACCAAAGAAGTCCAGACTTCTGTAGTTAGATTAGAAGCAGAGACTATAGAGCCAGTGAAGGGAAAAAGTGACTTTTATGCCTGTATTTCAGGTAGATGAACTATCAAAGCCACAGAAACAACAGATAATAGAGTTGCTGTTATGAAACAAAATATGTATTTTCAGAACTGTCAAAAAGCAAAATGAAACACAAACCAAACCAAAGGACAAAGAATCCAAGCAAAGAAGCTGGATTGGACCCACTCACAAGTTCACAAAAGTTGCAGATAGAAAACTCAAATGAGATATGCCAAAATCCACTTTATTCAAACCAATAAAACAAATTCACAAAAAATATCCTCAGAAGATAAAATGCTTTCATCTAGATAATCTAGACTTCATCAGATAATCTGTCAAAAATGAATACTTCCTTTTATAATAGCTCAACAGGAAATGACATAAATAAGTAAAACAATTAATTAGATAAAAATCAGTGCAAGCATAATGTTAGCAATCCTAACAGTGAATACATACAAATAATAGCCTACTGTTAAATAATACACAACCCCCCAATAAATACAGAAACAAGCAGAATAAATATATGTCATAAAATATAAAAATACATTTGTAAAAGATGTTAAATATAAATATATGTACAATAAATATAATTTTAAAACTATGTAAATATATAAAATTATGTTAAATTACCATATTGTTCAGTAAATACTAGGGAGGTTTTGTTACCTCTCTAGTGCCTTTAATTTCAATAAGAGGTTAATAGAAATATATTCATTTAGACCTGGCCAGGTCCCTGCATTTAAACATAACTGCCAATACAGTTCTCTTTTTTCCAACAATAGTGACCAAGCCCCTCCTCTTTTATCAATGCTAATACTGTCTATAATGAAGAATTGGAATTTATGTTTAGTGTTCTCCCATTATGTGCTTACTTAAAGCATTGGTATCTTTTTTTATTTTTGATATCATATAAATGTTCATATATGAGTTTTTAGCTTCCGGTTAGTCTTGCCAATGTAGTAACAAGAGCAGATGGTATACATAGCACAATATATAACCTTCTTTGAACAACAGTTATATTTCTGGTTGATCCTAATTTCCGTATTGTTAATGCAAAAGGTGTTACCCTCTCTTATGTATTTACAGTAATTACATCTACCACATTTGTTCATGAAACCAGGCTTCTGGTTAAGATACATGTCTCTAGTCTCAAAAATGTTTTTCAAGCTCTTTCCTTTTCTGTAGACTATAGTGGGTTGTAAGCCTATTAAAGATCTGGTATTCTTCTCATGTCTAAGGATGGACCAATTTTTTACTAAAATATCCCTTAATATAAAACTGTCTTGCATAAAAACAGTAGTAAAAGAAGTTTTAAAATATCTACCTTCTTCAATAATATTTATGTCATCATTATTAAAAGATGGAGCAATAATAGTGACAGCCCCTGAAAGTAGGGGTAGGTAAAAACCTTGCTCCCTCTTATTGACAACCTCAATCATAATGTCACTAATAAATTTTAAAGAGTAACTTCTTTTTAAAAACATTTGTTTTAGATTGTCACATTCATTCAAAAATTACATTACAGACACCATACATGCTGCATGCACGAACTGGTCTTGGCAATTGCGTTCTTTTGTTTCACAGGGTGACTACTGGAGAAATGTAATAAAGAATTAGAATATGTACTTTTTCTAAAAATCTTTGAAATAAATTTTTCATTATGATAGTCCTTTAAAAAAACAATATCTAGAAATAAATCATGTCAAGGTCACTGGTGTATGTAAACTTTAAGAAATGTGTGGTAGTTTCAATGTATACAATAAAATCATTAATAACATCATTAGGTCCACCCCATAGAATAAATATATCATCCAAAAACCTAGTGTAGAACTTCATGTATCTAAAATATGAGGGAAATAATTTTTTTTCTCCCATTGTTTAACCACAATGTTGGCATAGAGGCCACCACATGCAGAGCCCATGGCCACTCCCTCTTGTTGTAAATATATTTCTTTTTTAAAGAGTATAAAATTATTTTTAAGAACCATTTCCATCAATTGTGTGTAAAACAAAACATCAAGGTGTGCAATACCTTTTTCACAGAAAAATTCTGTAAACCAGTCTAACCCCATGTCATGGGGTATAACTGAATATAAATCCTTTATGTCAATGGTTATGACAATGTAAGTGTCTTTAAAAGATATTTTATCTATGGCTTCTAAAAACCTCCATGAGTCTTTACAAACATGTGTCTCATTGAGCACGTATTCCTTTAACTTATTGTCCAAATATTTTGCCAAGGGGTGGTTGATGGAGCCCTTAGAGTCTACTATAGGGTGCATGGGTAGTTGTATCAGATTATTGCACAATTTTGGTAATCCAAACATAACAGATAGTCTGGGATAGGGAACAGATACATAGTTAAGAGCATCTATAGATATTGATCCTTTAATGAAGAAGTCTTGAAGTTCGTTTCTTACTTTATTGTATGAAACATTTAATTCATTTAAGGAAGATTTTGTATAGGCTTTTCCTTTTAGAATAAATAACATCTTCTTGTTGTAATCATCATAATTCATTAAAACTACACCTCCTCTTTATCTGATTTCATAATTCTAGTTGCATGCAAAAAAATTCTTTATTTCATCAATTAGCTTTTTCTCATTTAAATTAGTATTCCTATTAGAAAATTTAGAATTACGTATATCTAGTTCACAAATGTTCTCAAATAGTTGGACAATGGGATGTAGTGGGGGACTGTAGGTGCTAAAAATAGCCAAAGGGTTAACAAAGGATACAGAGAAGGAATTACTGAAAATAATTTTCAAGTTTAATTTGCGTGTATACATTCTCAAATCCATTAAGGTGCTAGAAATATCTAGAGGTTGTGGGGGTACAAAGGTAAACCCTTTAGCAAACAGATCACAATGTTCTGAATTTATCTGAATGCTGGAAAAATTATATACATTAAAATCACCTATGGTATTGGTAACAATATGACAGGGTGGAAGCAAATGGTCTAAAACATGATCTGAGATGTCAAGTAGCACATTCAAGTTGTCAGGTATAGACAGAATTAAATCCTGTTGTTCCATGTCTGAATATGGAACCTCTTCCCCCCTCTGTGCGCCATCCCTCCCCTGTTCCAATGATTGTAAGTGTTCACTGGAGACATCTTGCAATTGTTGTTCACTGGTGGGCCCTTGTTCGTTAGGCGCTCTGAGCGTCTTAGTGGTGGAAATTCCTGTAGGTCTAAAAAAGTCTGCCCAGAGTCACTAGGTGCAGAATTATTTAAATTATTGGCATTACTAATATTAGCTGAATTCAAATTAGAATTAATGAGGTTGTTACTCCATTCCTGCAAAGGTGGAGGCCTAGGGTATGCTAAACCATTACCATAGTCATTTCTGTCTCTTGTTAGTTTTTTCATCTTTCTAGCCTTAATGGAATTCACAAGGTGATCCATGCTTTTAAAAATTTGCAAATGCTCATATTTAAACTTGTCATAGTGCAAATGATCACAAATGGTTTTATCTAGTTCTGAAAAAGAGGCAATCAATTCATTAATCAACACATCATTGTACTTAACAATTAAGCACATGTATTCTACACCATGCTTATCAAACAAAGCAATCAATTCTTTAAACAAATCAGAATTATACTGTAAGCCACTCGAATAATGCCACATTCTTAGACCTTTTGGCACTATGTTTTCTTTTATACACTCAATAAAATATGCATTATCAAGCTGAAGTTGCTTGATTTTTGATAATTTATAGTTAAACAATTCAAATAAAGATAGTAAGTCATTGTTACCATTGGTCATCATAGGTCCTTCAGTTTCACCAAAGGAAATGGAAATTGACAAGTTATCTGATGAAGTCTAGATTATCTAGATGAAAGCATTTATCTTCTGAGGATATTTTTTGTGGATTTGTTTTGTTGGATTGAATAAAGTTGATTTTGGCAGATCTCATTTGAATTTTCTATCTGCAACGCTTGTGAACTTGTGAGTGGGTCCAATCCAGCTTCTTCACCTGGATTCATTTTCAGAACTGTATATCAGAGTGTGTGCATGTACCTTTAAAAAGCTTTTCCAGACGTAGCACATGCAAATACTGAGCACATGCAGGCAGCAGAGCCATTTTGAAGGAACAGACAGAGTGTTAACATGTATGAGAGCAGTAGTAAGTCTGTTTATAAGTTTAAATTTACATTGCTAAGCCTCAGTCCTGATGTGTTTGTGTGTAATAAAGCTGCTTGAACTAGACCCACAAATGTTTGTCTGTTTTATCCTGACTAGACGAGTGACATGGTGTCAGAACCAGGATTAAAAGAACATCTTCGAGTAATGAGGTGCAGAGTTGAAGGTGAAGGCAGATCAAGCAGGGTAAGTGAAAAGGTGCTCAGGCAAACAAGAAAGAGTCAGAAATAAGCTAAAGGTAATGAAAACTTCACAAATGATTTATTTGGGAAAGAAAATTAAATGACACATTGATAAGGCACAAAACACATTATTAATCAAACGAGTAGCACAAAAGCATATTATTAAACAAACGAAAGACACAAAACACATTATTAATTAAACAAAATGTTTGAAACCATGATATTTGATAAAACTAGTAGACATATTCATATGGAGCTCAGAATTGTCTTTCGTTTGCACAATGAGCATGTTTAAAGTAAAACAGGCACAAGAAAAGTATAATGAGCATGATAAGAGATTAAAAGGACATAACGAGTACAATAAAAAGGGCAAATTAAGCCTAAAGAATGAGGCGACTGCATGTTTTTTTTTAGTAAAAGACCGTGTTTGGGCACAAACTACTATTTCTCATTGACGGAAGCCATTCAAAGCATAAATAGAGTTGTTTGAAGTTTCTCAGAGTGTGCAAAGTATTTTCAGAGTATGTGCTTTATTACGTTGTAATTATTTCAGATTGTGTGCTGTGTGCATTTATTTGCAGAGTGACACCATTTCAGTGTTTTTTACACTGTGCAGAGTTATTTCACAAAGTCCATCCAGTTTAAAGGTTCTTGTGGTGTGTATTGTTTATTTGCAAAGTGCATTCATCTCAAAGTGTTTCTTACTCTGAGATTCTTCCATTGTGTACAGTTTATTCACAAATTATAGTTATTTTGAAGTATTTCTTACACTGATAAGGAGTGATTTCAAAAAGTACAGTGATTTCAAAGTGTTCTTGTGCTACAGAGACTTATTTGGCAAAGTGCAATTATTTCAAATAGTTTGTTGTGCTATTGGGTATAATTACAAGTACTGGCATAAAGTTCTGGCAGATATATAAATATATATATATATATATATATATATATATATATATATATATATATATATTTGTGTATATGTTCGTATATAATTTCAAGCACCTTCACCACTGTGTGTTGATATGGCAGATGCATTTTGCACACCATGTCCACTTGTGTTTGGCCATAATATAGCAGAGAATTGAGACTATCTGAGCAAGAATATAACATTTTCATGACAAAGATGCACATACAAGGGCATTCATTTTGCTTAACTTAGCTGGGTCAGAGGCTATTGATATACAGCATTCATCTGTGTATGCACAAGCAGTATATGCACAAGAGGGGGAAACCATCATATTGTGGTACTAGCTGAATCAAGGGAGGACCCAGAGTGCTTAAAATGCAAATTTACAGAAATGTGCAACCCCCAGATAAATATTACAGTAGAGAATTACTTATTTTATACAAGAGACCAAAAGCCAGGTGAAACCTTTGCAGCTTATATCACTGACTTGAGAAACAAGGCTAAAATGTGCAGATTTGGTGACTTGAAAAATGAGTTAATAAAGGACAGGCTTGTGTGTGGTGTTAATAGTGCTGCAGTGATAAAGATTTTACTTTGTGACAGTGATTTAACATTAAACAAAACCATAGATATTTGTCAAATACATGAGCTCACAGAAAGGCACACAAGTATGCTTGCAAGTGATGAGCATTCAGCAGCTTCTGGAGCAAACATAGACAGCATGCAACATGTGGCAAGCAGAAACAGGCCTAAGCACATGGCAGCAGCAACCCCTGGAGTTTGGCAGAGAGAGACACCATAACTTTCTAGCAAGTTCCAAGACTAGCTCAGTAAAAAGGGCATGCTCAGTACAGTATAAGAGTGAGTCAGCAAAACCCCAAGTCAAGTCTTATTGTTAACTGTCATAATTGTGGAGCCAGTCATGAGTCTAAAAGAGAGAAGTGCTTAGTATTTGGTCAGCAATGCCACAAGTATAAAAAATGGAACCAATTTCAAAAGTTTTGCAAGTCAAGCAAGCCTCATTCATTTATTAAGAAAGGTCACTCAAAAAAGCAAGTTGATCATATAGACAGCTGCGTTCCTACTTTCTATGTAGATGGTGTATCAGTGGTCGGTGAAAATGTTAATATAGTAGATTTATTGGTAAAGAATGAAATATTTTGTACTGTCCTGATCAATGGTAAGCCCACAGAGCTCAAAGTAGACATTGGTTCAAAGTGTAATGTAATGTCAGCAGAAACATTTGCTAAAGTGAGAGCTGGTGAGCAACTTAATTTGATCAGTTGTGAGAAGCTTGTTGTTTATAGAGGTGAAGAGGTTCAAATTGAAGGCTCAGTAGTGCTTTCATACTATTTGGCTGGGAAAAGTTACAGCTTGCAATTTTATATTGTCTGAAGACCTGTGCAGTCATTATTAGGTCTCAGAGACAGTTTGAGAATAAAACTGCTTTCTTTTACAGAAGAAGTACATCATGTAGATCACTTCTGTGTCACTGTTAGACAGAGGCACAGTATACTAACCTCAAAAAAAGGCATAGCAAAATTAATTTAAAATGGGTGGCGAAAGCCAAACACACTCTGGCTAGGCTTATAAATGCCCTAAGGCAGATAGCCTAGTATGAACCTATGAACCTATGTAAGCACATGTCCCAGTTCCAGCTTTACTGATGCTATTTTCTTAGAATATACTGATGTTTTCAATGACAAGTTAGGTAAACCTGTTGCCTATGCATCTAGAACTCTTACCCAAACTGAGATGCAGTATGCTCAAACTGAGAAAGAATTTTTGGCAATTGTGTTTGCATGTTCGAAGTGCCATGATTATATTTATGGTTGAGCTATCCAGATAGAATCTGACCATCAACCTCTAGTCACTATTTTAAAGAAGCCTATACATTCAGCTCCAGCAAGACTACAAAGAATGATGTTCAAATTGCAAAAGTACAATTTCAAAATGGTCTATACAAAAGGTAAACTTCTTTAACTGGCTGATACCTTATCCAGATTGCCCAGAAATACCATGGAGCAGCTTGATGCAGAGAATTTTGACTTTGATGTCATGGAAGTGCATAATTTTTATATCATGAGACTTGATGAGCTGAGAGATCATACAAAGACTAATTCAATTTTTCAAAGGCTCAACAACTTCATCAATGTAGGATGGCCAGCAAAGCAATCCTGTGTACCACCAGAAGTGTACCTTTATTTTCCATACAGAGATGAGATGCTGATGGAAGATGGTATCATTTTCAAAGGCCCAAAAGTTGTTGTTCCTACTTCCTTACAACATGGATATATTCAGATTTTGCATTGTGGCCACCCAAGTTCTGATTCTACCAAATGAAAGGTGAGAGGGCTAGTACTTTGGTCTTCTCTAGCAAAAGACGTTGATTAAGTGCTTCCTTCTTGTTCACTGTACAACACTACCTAGCCACAATTGCAAAAACAACCACTTCAGCTAAGCCAAATTCCTGAACTGTCTTGGTCAACAGTAGCAACTGATACATTTGAGTGAAACAATCAACATGACTTAGTGTTGGTAGACTCTTATTCAAACCACACACACAAGTTCACCGTTGGAGAACCAAATGAGGGAATGAGACCGGAAAAAACCCCAAGAGTTTTCTGAAACACTTTAATCAAAACTTGTGATTAAAGTGTTTCAGAAAACTCTTGGGGTTTTTTCCGGTCTCATTCCCTCATTTGGTTCTCCAATGGCGAACTTGTGTGTGTGGTTTGAGTGTTTCTACTGTTTGCTTATCCATCTCTTTGCTGGTTATTAGACTCTTATTCAAACTGGTTTGAGATCGATTTTAAACCTAACCTAACATCCATTGCTGTTATTACTAAGAAGAAGCATCATTTCTCAGTACATAGTAATCCACACAAAGTTATTTCTGACAAAGGTTCTCAGTTTACCAGTCAATTGTTTCAGAGATTAGCTAAAGAGTGGGACCTTATCCATGTCACTGGCAGTCCTGAATCTCCACAGTCAAACAGCCTTGCTGAACGTGCAGTACAGCATGCAAAGCAATTACTAGAGAGGTCAAAGCATGATAATACTAGTATCTTCTTGAATTTATTCAATCTCAGAAATATACCTTGTGACAACCTACTTAGCTCACCTGTTCAGAGACTTCTATCTAGGCAAACCAGAATAACCTTGCCAAATTCTAGTTTGTCGGTGCCTAATGCTAAAAACAACAGAGCAATCAAAGCCCAACTTTTTAAGAAGCGTTCTTCTCAGAAGTCCAGCTATGATAAAATGAGCAGATGCAAACAGCAAAAGGTTTTGATTGAATTGGTCAAGTGAGAAGTATATGTACCACACTGAGATCCTACTTAGTGGAATCTGAGGGTATAGAGTACAAGAGAAACTGCAGATATCTTCTTCCTGTATCAGAAATGATATTGCAGCATTGTACCTGTGATACAGACTCTAGATCTCGGAGCAACCCTGACAGTGTTCATACCGAAGAACATGTCTCAGTATTCATTCCCATTCCTGATGATGTCCCAGTTGTCCCCCAAGCTGAACATTCCTTGAAGACAGTCCCTGTTGCTAGATCCATTTCTGACTTTTATGTTACATGGTCAGGTCATATTTCCAGACCTAGTGTAAAATACACAGCAACCTGGACATGATTGTTTTATATGTGTCTAATTTTGTATGATTGCATGTCAAATAATTAGTTTTGTATAACTGCATTTCAAAAGATCATTTCTGTAATTTGTATGTCATTGAATACTGTCATTTAGTATGTGAATCATTTCTCAAAGAGGGAGGATGTAGATCAGAGCGTGTGTATGTACCTTTAAGAAGCATTTCCAGATGTAAGAATGTGCATATAAATACTGAGCACATGCAGGCAGCAGTGCCATTCTGAGAGAACAGCCAGAGCGTTAACATGTATGAGTGCAGTAGTCAGTTTGTTTATAAGCTTATTTAACTTTAAGTTACAAAGCCTCATTTCTGATGTGTTTGTGTGTAATAAAGCTGCTTGAACTGAACCCACCAATGCTCGTCTGTTTTATCCTGACTAGACGAGCGACAAGAACTACCTGAAAGATCAGACTTGATTGAATGGCATATTGAGACTCTTCCTGGGAAAACAGTTAATTAAACCCTAACAGAATTCTAGAGTCAGAGAAAACAGCTGTACCATATAAAATACTTAAGATGGGGATGACAGGGGAGTCTAAAAGTGAGTGGAACTTGCGCATAGTGTTAGTCCCAACATTTGATGGAACAGTTAGTTCATAGCTGTAGGGGGCCTAGGGTAGATGAGCTAATAGAAAGGTTGGTAAAGCAAAACGTATGACCTCATTAGATCTAAAAAAGGAATACTGCCAGATCCCTTTAATGGCTAAAGCCAGAGAAAAGACTGCCTTTTCAAAACCAGGCAGCTTATTCCAGTGTAACATCTTTCCTTTTTGACTACATGAAACCCCTGTAACTTCTCAGAAACTTAGTCCTATACGTCTCAGCTTACAGATATCAACCTGTTAAGAGGCCAGTGTGAAACTGAAATCCCATCAATGTGTATCTACCACTCAAACTGTGTCCACCTTATTTTCACACTGCACAAAAACTTCACCAGTTTCATGGTGATGGATAAATGGTATTTTATACAGATTTAATATATTGTGTTATACTAATTATACTGCTAAAAAGCTGCACGTTATTTTTTCCATAAAATTTCACTATTTTCCGTGTCTTGGAATGGATCTCACTTGTAATTATCAAATGGGCAAACCAACAAATTGCAGAATCAACAATATTTAGGGGTGGGAGGTTGGCATAATAGTTAAGGTGTTTGCCTTACAAACACAAGATACAGGGTTTGATTCTCACAGGGGGCAATTGGCTAGGCTTAAAATGGCCCATGAGGGCAATTAGCCTAGTACTAATCTATGAATCAAACTCAAATTAAGCTGGCAGATGTTTACCCAGGATCGTGATGCAACATGGCATAGGAGTTTTGCTCTTTCCCATCTGCAGTGCGATCTCAGAGTTTGCATATATAATTAGAATGTGGTATGGAGGCTGCTTGCTCCCTGTATATATGCTGTTTTAGATGTGTTTTGTAGGAGACTGATGTTTTGCAGATTCAATCTTTTGAGTTCAGTTTTCTGCATACTGATGATTTGTGCATTTAGTAATTAAAAATAGCTCTCCTAGAGCTCATATAACCCTTTACTCATTCAGTCTTGAGCTCTGATAGGACTACAGGTACTTCATTTGTGGATGCTTGTTTTCACAAGTGTTTACAGAAACATAAAAAGTATTCTTTACTCTTTTTGCATAGCTAATAATATAAACTGCATTCATTGTCTCTTGGGCTGTACTCATAACAATGCACATACTGATCGCATTTTTCTCCAGGATCATCTTAAGTTTAAACTGTTACCACACATCATTGTTTTGGCAATCAAATAAATCCAAACCAGCCCAGAAGTTGAAAATGATGAAACACAGGTGCCCAGTAGTAAGGTGGCTGAAATAAAGAAGCTGAACCACGACAAAGTAAAATCTTTTTAAATACAAAATGGTGAGCGCTTGTGTTTCAACATTGTTTTAGCAATGTTAATGTAAATAAATATATTTCCACTGCTGTTAATGTAAATAAATATATTTCCATTGCTGTACAATTTATAGTCTCAGTGGCAATGTATTTTTGGTCTTTTTTCATGTATTTCATACAACGTTTCTTAGTAACATTTAATTCAGTCATGAAAAACAAATTAAAAACAGCGATTAGTATTTCTATTGAACCATATACCAGACAAACTATTTCAGCGCTATTTTTATTTCTCACTAGTTTCACTTTGACATATTGCCTAGCATTAAGTGAGAAGTCACTTATTTAGCCAGTTCCACAAAATATATTTTCCATAATGAATTTCTAGTGTTAAACCACAAAAAAAAAAAAAAAAAAAAAAAAGAAACATGAAAGGCCTCATGCAGCTGGAGAAAACATGACAAATGATGACAAAATAAAATCAATGACAACTTCAGTTTACAAAACAAAGGCACACTGGAGACTCAGGTTATAAAACAAAAGCAATATTTTCATTTTTTAAGCTTGTTAGTTGACTGGCAACATTTCCTTTCATGTAGTAAGAATGGAGTGTCATGATGCACTCAATACAAAAGAACAAAGGATGTGGTACTACTATTAATTGTTGTGACAGCATATAAAGTGTTACAGTTCTCGTGTATGTTTGAATGGTGCTGTATTTATTTACGTGTTTTATCAATTTATGTTTGTTAGGCAGGATAGTGGACTGATCCAAAAATACCCATTTCAGACACAGCCTGAGATTTACAACAGAAGCATAGGAAATAGTTTCAATACTACACAGCAATAGTAACCTAGAAATAATTGCAATAGTTACAATGGATTGGGTAACTATCTGCTACCTGCATAGTATCTATGTGTACTATACAGATACCTGCACATATTTTTTGTATGTTTACAGTAAACTCTCATTTAACCGTCACCCATGAGGATAGGTAGATGCCAGATTGTAGTTTCTGGTTGCTTGAGAGTTACTATTAAAAGTAGGCTTGACTAATACTGTACCCTATACTATTTGTTTGGTTTGAGTTGTTATCAAGTTGGGGTGAGAGGAAATGTATTCCTATCTTCATTTTTAAAAGTCCAAAACTCTAAAAACATAAGGTATGTTTCTGCGGGGGGAGGGGGGGTGAGACAGAAGGTGCAACACATGAAAATTGCACTGTACTTCTTCGATGTCTTTTTTGCTGGTTGCTTGAGAGTGCCGGTTGCTTGAGTTCTGGTTAACTAAGAGTTTACTGTATTTCTCCATTTGTAAAAGAAGATATTAATTAGTACATTTACATGAATTACATTGAGGACAGTCTCTAAACTCTAGGGCAGATTCAATAAACCCTACACTGTCCACTAACACTGTGTGTGCGTGTGGTTTTGTATTCTTTAAGTAGTTCTACACGGTGTGTAGAGATGTGCAACCATGGTAAACACCATGGCATGCTAATTACAGCATAAGCAGCCGAGCTGTATGCTAATCAACCAATCCAAGATGGAGGAACTATTCAACAAGCTATAAAGCAACCGTGTAGACTCAGTGCTATTTTTTCCTGCGGATTCCAAATCCTATTGGAATACAGCCACAGAAAGGAGTCAACAGAAAAAGAATGTTTGGGGCTGCTATTGCTTTAATTCAAGGGTATGTGCAACAGGCTGATGTCTATGCTGCTGCTGCTGCTAATACACCACAGTCAAGAAGGAGAAGAGTTTTCAGACTCTGTTTAATTTATTACAATCTGCATGAGGAGGGGGGGGGGCAGGAATCCTAGGTTGACACAAAAGTTTGGTGAGTGTGTCCAAGTAAGAAAGAGAAGCAGGCAGACACTTGGATAAAGTAACAAATGGTCAGTGAGACAAAATGAGCTTTAAGCTTCATGGTTGATCCAAGTAACTGTTGTGTGTGTCTGTATGGGCCCTCCAGTTGAAACTGGTGTGTGAGTGTCTGCAGGAACACAGCCTAGCTCTGTGATAGCTCTATGTCTTGGTATGTCAGACAGGAGTAAGCCATGCATGGTAGAGGTGGCAGTTCGTCGTTGTCATACCTGACAGAAGTTGCACTGCTGCTACCTGAACATGACTGATGTCTGCTGGATGAGCTCCCCTCACAAGGGCACACAGGACAACAATCTCATGGTCTGTCACATCTGGGTGTTGCACCTCACCCACTGATAGACCAGTGGAAGTAGTGGCACTATGGGAGCATGATTGGACACAGCCATGTCGGCTAACATTAGATGATATGGCTGAACTACACCCATGTAGATGTTGTCCCCACCCTAGCAGATGTTCCATGACAGACACTGCCCATTCCAACATGTCATAAATCCAATCCATTGAATCAGCAACATGGTGGAGACAGTCATGCATGTCAGCCATTGCCACATCTACAACCCTAAGTATTTCTGTGGAGGACCTATTGGAATGTGCCTGCACCTCCATGATGGCCCTAAACGTACATCGAGTGGCACAGGAAGTCACACCTGGATCAGGTGGAGGATGGGCAGTAGGCTTCCTCTGAGCACCCCCAACAACCTTCCTGCATGGTACCTCACCCACACTTTGGCTATGGCCAGAGTCAACAGGTACTGAAGCCACAGTCACTACACTTCCCTGATTGAGGTCTCACCCTCCACCTGTCCAGTATCTGAGGGCTCACCAGAATGGGTTGGCATAGACCTACTGGTTGTGTCCAGTGGAATTACAGGGGATGACTGAATGTCAACCTCAGTGTCAGATATAACCTCTGCACCCCCCCCCCGACTGTGTGTCTGTTTGGCCATCATCATCATAATCATCATCAGAGTCTGACATCAAGTGGTAAGAGTCCTACACTTCCACTGTCAGGATCACCTGTGATAATAAGCAACAAACACAGGAAAGAAATTAATACTTACACTAATTTAGTCCAATATATGGTAACAAACTAACACTGGTGCCACTACTACAGACAGAACACCAATACACACAACAGTCCTGACATTCACATCACATATATGGATAAAATAATATTTTTTTGAACTGCTCAACAATACTGACATAAATATTTTTGGCTTACCATGTCTAGATGATGCTATGCTTCCTATGGATGATAGTCCTGGAAGAATTTAAGCAAATGTAAGAATACCATCATCACAATTGAAAGTAAAATAGGAGATTAAAACTTTTTTTGCAGTTATATGTCCATTAACGATACTTTTAACAAGAACTTGGATGAAACATCCAACCCAAGTCCCCATCGACTAGAATATGTTAACTGTAAAAATCTACAACTATCCCCCTCACCACCAAACAAATTTAATGTTAAACAGAACTTAAGTATTGCTGTCAATATTTTACTATAAAAGAAGTATTTCACAATTGAGACAGGTAAGCTGACCTGGAAGCTCTTCCTGGGGCATACTTGTCCTCCCTGAAACAGCAGCACGAACATCAATGACATGCTGTTGTGCACTTTCCAGTGACTGTCTGGATCCCTGACAGAGGACAGTAACTCTTAATTTGGTGTTGGTGGTGGTTCTGTAGCAAGTTCCCACCAGGTAGCCATCCATTCATGACCACTGAAGTTGTTCTCCTCCATGCTGATGAAATCATCTCAGTGGCCCCTGTGACACACTGATCATATGTCCTGCCCTGGCCACCTACTGCATTCACATCAGCAACTATCTTCTGCCAAATCTGCATTCTGCCAGACATATCCTCATGTCTCCCCTGAAGCAGAAAGGCACCATGACACCTAAATGCTTCCTAGGGTTACCACCTGTCCCACTTTGCTAGGGACAGTCCCTCTTTTGACAGTTGTGTCCCGCAAAAAAATAGAAAAAATGGCAAATGTCCTGAGATTTTAGGACAAAAATATTTCCTCTATTTACCTTAATAGTAGCATAAAACAATTATTTTGTATTTGAAACACATACATGTTATAAGAAACAGAATAAGCAACTCAAATGCTATAAGAATAAGCTTTTATTTTGGCAAAAAAGTGAAGTTCTTTCATCTCTACTTGCTGTGGGTATGTTTTGTCCTGCAAAATCCGATGTTTCTACAAAAGATGTCCCACTTTGGGCATTGGAAAAGGTGGCAACCCTAATGCTTCCACAATGACTTCATTTTCAGGGTCACTGAAGGGGGGGTTTCAAGTATTGGGATGCATGTTTGTCATAGTTCTAGGTGACATAAAACACAAAAGAAAGATAATACACATAAGTATCACATAAATAAAATTCCTATTTGATATAACACATAAAAAGTAGTATTTCACTACTACCCACTGGAGAACCATAAACCAGTCAAGATATTTAAATATAAAAAAAAATAATTGTGCGGTTGTAACATACTGCAGTCACACACAAAGTAAGGTTGGACCCAAAATAAGGAGAGCAACAATAACAAAATTCTGTACCGAGGTGCTAGAGAATAACATATTTTTGGGTCTGAACCAGTGGTCTTGATTTTCTTATTGTTGCTAGTTGTATGGAATAACAAAAATCTTGTTTGTGCCAAAACAGAAATGCAACTTTGCTCCCCCACCACCCAAAAAACAGGCAAATGGCACATTTTACTAACAAACCATCAGTGAAATGCTAAAAGTACTATTAAATAAACTGTCCCTGAAATGTGCACAGATTTAAGACAGTACATTCCATTTTAAACTACTGCCAGTTATATCTACCTGTGGCCAGCACTCCCCTAGAGCTGTGTATGGTCCATCCTAGAAGGCTAACACTCCTGTGTCATTGACAATATAGGACATTTACATTTCATGGAAATAACAATAGAAGAGTGTACAGAGAAAAACAGTTGTGACATTAACACTTGTGATGACAGTTAATAAGGCTGTCTATCTGAAAAAGTGAAATGCCCTGATAAACATGCCCATACCATCAGTACACTTCTAAGAAATCCATACAGATTAAAGTAGCAGTTGCCAATATATATATATATATATATATATATATATATATATATATTTATATATATATATTTAAGCCCTTCATTTGTTTGAACTTTCAAATGTTTGAAACTCATATGGCTGACACCATATGAGCTGAAAGGCTGACAAATGATAGCGGAGATCCCGCTACAGTGCGGGACTGGGAGAGTACCCTTTCCTGCACTGTAGTGTGATCTCGGCGTGAGACTATTTAAGTAGCAGGGGGTGTGGAGTATAACACAGTTTTACTGTGTTTACAGGTAGGCAAATGGTGCTATTTCAGCTTGTCGGTCTTTCGGAATGTCGATCATATGGTGTCGGCCATATGAAAGCCGGCATTTTGAACGGTTGACATTCTGAAGTAGACCTATATATATATTAACAGATTTTTCTTTCTGACATTTCAGGATATGCAGTATATAGCTGAAAAATGCAAGCATATCTTATCAAGATCAGTAGTCTTCTGTGCAGATAAATCCCAGAGTAATCTCGTCTTCTGTGTTATCCACATAAACAAGTCTTTTAACCTTCAAGTTCCCTAGCTACACAGTTCCTTTTTTATGCTGTAGATTCAGGGCTGTGAGCACAGTGAAGATGCACATGAGCTGTGAACTCATTAAAATTGCTGAATATCAAATACTTGGCAATGTGTATCAAATGTAAACATAGTGCAGGCACTCCCTCAGTGTTTGTTAATAATGGATTGCAACTGTGAATGAATTAATGGTAGGAAGAAGGAAAATACAACATCAATTCAGACTCACTTACCTCTAGTGGGTGTGTCAGACAGGTTAGATTTACAGAGTGTAGAAGTAATTGTATCAAGGTTTGAAATGTAAGCAAGCAACACACATTTCACAGTTTCTGTTCAGTAACATCCAGCCTCTCCTTCATTTCTTGACAACTATATATCATTGCCATTTAATATCCTCATATATTTTAAGGACAATGATACAGAATGCCTTATAGACTGCATGTCTCAGATTACTGGTCAAATAAGACAATAATAAGCAACAAACAGGGAGGTAATACAGAGTTGTATTTATGCAAGTAATAGTCAGAAATGGTTGTGTGCACTACTTCTGAAATTAATACATCTAAAAACAACTGTTATATGTTTTGTTAGTACTGTGGATGATGCTTCAATTAGTTGGATGTGCAATGATTTTAGTTCTCTGCTTCAAAGCTGTTTGTGTGGCAAAGAGGGATAAAACACCCTTACTGTGTTTTGAAGGTTCATTGGTGTGAGAGTTCAAATCCAGACCTATGTAAAAATATTTAATGTGTACAAACATACATTTTGTAGTGTTGTTTATTTAATACATTTCTCATTTCATTTCACACAATTTTCCCTTTTTTGTGTTTTTTAATGCCAGTGTTTGTGCAGTGCACAGCTTAGTGCAAACAAGGGAAATGGAAAAATACAATGAATGTCAGGTTTAGTTGTGCTTATCTCATTTGAGCAACACTTAGCAGTGCAGAAACCTGGACTAGTGGCCCACACAGGAAACAGACAGAACACCTGTAGACAGAGTGGAGATGGTGTGAAGGTAAAAAAGAATACATTGTTGCAATTTTTGCTTTCCATCGCACAACACCACTAAGCGACATTACATGGTGCTCAGCAAGCTTCCCCAACACCTGCAGCCATTGAACACCTGCAGACAAAATGGAGACAGTCAACAGTTTCAAAACAGATACATTCTATTAATTCTGTTGAGCGCCACAAAAACACGATAAGCAGCATTGCTCGGCGGTTAACACACAAAACCTAAGAATGAATAGGGAATTATGCAACTGTTATTTAACCATTCCTGTGGCAGCAGGTAAGGCTACAATACAGATGGTCCAGGGTTCTAATACAGAAAGTGCAACATATTTTTACTTTTCTGACAGTCCAGTTTATAGTAATGAACACAAAAATATACAAGTATTATTTCAACATTCTTGGCATTGGCAACAGGTGTAAGGATAGGACTGCCATACACATGGTCCTGAGTTCTAATACAGGAATTTCCAGACATTGTTGCTGTTGTTTCGTTTTACATTATATTCAATATCACTTATAATACTTTAGACATAATCATAAATAGTGGAGCTGATAATAATTATATGTATGATGGACAAGACACCCTAATGGTGTTTTCAGAGGGTATACTGTCTACTATATTTCTATACGTATAAGTCTGCTATCTGGACTTGGATGGCCTTCACACATAAGACACATACACAAATGAATATATATATATATATATATATATATATATATATATATATATATATATATATATGTATGTAAGGACCTTGCCAGTCTGTCATCTGTGTTTATGAATGATTCATGAATGTGTCTGAGAAGCACTTCTTCTGTAACAAAGATGGAAAATCACTGCTGTGGAAGAAAATGTTTGTCCCTTATGCATAGGTTTGAATCCCACACTGTAGAAATCAGTTTTATCAGTGTATAAAACCAATAGAAAATGTGTAAGGTCATGAAATGTATGCCCCAGTGCATGTCTGCAATGATAAATCACCTAACAGTTACAGTAGCAGGCACCCCACCAACTAATATCAAGTGTCAGATTAACCTTCCAGTTTTAAAAAAAAATTGACATCCAACCTGCTTGGTGCTGCTAAACATCATGCAAACATGGTTGGCATTATTGCTCAGGTTTGTGCACTACCAGTAAATGCAATGACAGGAGCTGATAGGAAATCATTATTTGCCATTGCTCTACTTTTGAGATTAGACATGTATGGCATTATAAGTGAAGTTGCCCAATTTAGGGTGAAGAAGTGGGGTGTTCAAGAGTCCAGAATATTTACTGGATTCCTGGTAAAGCACTACAGCCAAAAGCTTCTGCAGGGAGACTATTCTGGCTCCCAACACAAGTCTGAGGCTTGTAGTAGTTTGGCCAAAGCTGTATCCAATGCTACTGGTATCCCATGCACTGGAAAATAGTGTAGGTACCACTTCAATAACCTACAAATGTGCAAGAGGGATACACTCAACCAGTGGTTGGATGAGTTCCAAACTAGTGACATCCCACAGTTGTATAAATATGCTAATAAAGAAAATGTATAATACATAGAAAGCTAAATATAGGCAAGGCTGGTATGCATAATGCTCTTTTGTTCTTTTCTTTTCAAAGGTAATGTCAGCATTGAATTGATTAGGCAGGCTCATGCTGATCATCTGGAGAGAGTGAGGGAAGCAAGTGGTATGTATACAGTACAAGAAAAGTATTATTGCAGTTTTAAAAGTTAGTGATATATTTTTTTGTTTTCTAAACAGTAGTAGCAAAGTGAGCATGCATATCTTAACTGTAAAAGCAAGCATGCATGCATAAGTCTGTAGCACAAACCAACTTTAGGAGTCAAGTGGAAGAGTTTAATTACAGGTTGTGGGTTCAAATACCATGGGTAACAACTATATAATAATGAGACCCTTTAATAATATTACATAAACTAAACTCTTACAAGTGGAATAAATGCCCTGCTGTTAACTATAATCTTTATACTTGGACCAAGCATATGTGCAATATATGCACATTACAAGGATTGCTTTGAGCAATCTGTAATTATTGTTTGTAGTTGTCAGGACATATAATAGTTCAGATACAATATTTATATAATTGCGATAATGTCACATATGATGATACTAATTTTACCTCTTTTTTTTCCTCTCACCCCAAACCTTATCTCTTTTTTTATTTTCTAATACGTCATCAAAATGTCTTCATGTCATTCATCTGTAACAAATCACTAAATACTTCACAGCACATCAAGACAGGCCAATCCCAGTAGGTCAACCTGCCCCTGCTCCACTGGTTCAAGCACTGATACCGAGCACATCTGGGACCCAACCTGGCAGTACTGCCTCTACTGCCCCTGCAGTACCTGCATCTTCAGGTAGCACTGCCCTACAGCTGGTGCTGGGTACCCTCCAGGAGTACTGGTGGAGGTGGGGATTTCATCACCCACCAGAGGATGATGGGGGTTGCTGCATAGGGTTGTGCACAGCACCATTGGTATACACGTATGCCAGATGAAGAGGCTGTTCTCCCTTATGGCCAATAGGAGGAGAAGAAGATGTCA
Organism: Protopterus annectens; assembly: GCF_019279795.1. NCBI lineage: Eukaryota > Metazoa > Chordata > Ceratodontiformes > Protopteridae > Protopterus > Protopterus annectens. Next base: position 1,817,170,713 of record NC_056739.1, read on the forward strand.
AGCACTCCAGCTGTCATTAGAGTAAGCAGACAGTGATTTCAGTCCTGTGGGAGAGGACTAAATTCTCACTGTCTCCATATTTGACAGGCATGAGCTTGCATTGTCCCCTCCCTCACTCCAATCATGGTGTCCCTCAACCTTTTGTGTCCCTCATTATCCTTGTATCCTGTCCTGTTTGTTTGCATTTTCTTCCTCACCTACCCAACTTACCTGACCCAGAAATACCAACGTCCCTTACCCAGCATTCCTCACTTACTGAAGTAAAAAAATAAACATGGGCAGCTGTCCCACAAAAAATATCATCCCATACTTAGCTCTCCATTTCACATACATGTCTTCTTGACACACTTAATTCTGTCCAATTGGGATTGTGCTGTTGCCATCCTTCTTTGTGGAGATGACAGTCCACATTCAATTAATATTCTGTACATATTTCAGTTTTCACTGTTAAAGACATTGATAGTTATGGTTCTTTCCTACCTCCCTCCTGCACATTCCTATATTGCTTTCTCTTTATGCTTCCTCCTGCTTGCCCTCTATTTCACCACCTTCCTATCTACCCCATTTTAACACTTATAATTTGATCAAAAAAACTGAATCACACACAACACACATATGTGCCAAAAAAAGCAATGGAACCCTTCACTTTTTGCCCTCTATGTTTGCGCAGAGTTTGGCATTGTGCACTAATGACAAGCAGCAGTGAACAGCTCTTCTTTGGTACAGTTACCCAAGTGCAATGCTGCTTAAACACACTGCTACGTAAAAATACAGTACACATGGTTAAGGTAGGGTAAAGTAAAATTGAATTGCTTTATCAATACATATTTAAAAATATTACATACACCTGGATTCGAGCCCTATATTGTCTGGGCACAAAACTGAATGTGTGAATGCATTTACATCTGCTGCCACAGAGTCAGCTAAGCAGCAGGTGTGTTTCATACACTCAGTACTAACTCTCATAATTTTAGCATTGAGACTCATGTTTGGGTACTGCTTAATTATGCACAAACATGGAAAGCAGTCAAAATGTGCATCTCGCATGTGCAAACACTTCGTCATCCATCCCACAAACACACTGCTCAGTGTTTCTCTATGCAAAGTAAATAATAGCATGTATCACTTTTCTTTACTGTCCACTTATTCTTCATGAAATTAAACTATATGTGGAAACATACAAAAATTAAGGCCCTATGTAAGAATATGTCACATATTTACAATGCAGCCATGTGTTACCTCTCCCCATGCACTGCAACCGTGGTCTCTCAGTACTTGTTCATAAATATATCAACTACAATATATAAATTAATATCAAATGTGTGATATACCATGTACATCTTTAGAATGACACTACACATTCAGATTTTCGAATACTTGCAGTAATGTTGACACCTATTTGCACATAGTTTGTAAAGTTGTCTCTTAAAGTATGCATGCACATTGGAACACAACCGCCACATGCTACACATTGCATACTAATCAGTCAGGTAACATGCAGAACTTGAAATATCTTGACAGTTGAACATGCCTACACATGCATTCCATGCAGGCCTTCCAGCATCTCCTCTCCAACATCCAGTGCTGATGTCATCCACCATATGTTGTCCTGCAGCCTTGTAAAAGTCAGACTTATACCATGGCGCTTGCATAAAGTACTGTGTTTTCCAGTCTGTGTACTTAGATAGGGGTTCTGTTCTCACTGCAGTCATGTGTATATGTGTGTATGTGTCTATCTATCCAGAGGAGCATAAGTGCATATCTGACAGTTATCAATCTGTGGCTTGCATAAAGTACTGTTTTTTTTCAGTTTGTGTGCTTAGATAGGTAGGGGTTCTGCTCTCACTGCAATCAACAAGGGTATGTGTGTGTTTGTGCACATGCTTGACATTAGAAAGAGCATATTACACCAGCAGGTGAACACTGCTATTAGCATTTTCTCTTCACCAGACACTGTTGATGTCATCAGCTATAGCTGCTTGGCACATGTGCAATATTCTGTCAGGTTTAGGCTCAGAGACTGGCCTGTAGGCCAGGCACAAGTCACCTCATCCTATACAATACAGATTACAGTAACAGGACTTTCAGTCTATCCACATACATCATGACATGGTTTGTAGGGCCTGTATTTTCCTGGTAGGAAATCATGGGCCTTTTCCTATATGGATACTAGTAATATCCCAGCTGTGTGTAATCAACCTGTGTGAGTTGTTAATGCTACATCCATTTGTTTTACAACTGTTAGATGCCATGAAAGAGGTCACTGAGGGCATGCATGATGAGAACAGTATTATCTTGTAGAACTTGACCAGGCCAAGGCATTTGACACAAATCCACACTGAGGTATTTATTCAACACTATCAGATGTGGTGATAAACACCTATATCACCAAGTGGGTAGACCACTGGATCATATATGTGGCATCTAAATATGTTGAAATATGTGAAGTGACATATGTCTCTGGTCCAGTGATCGAGTGCATACATCAGGGCTGTCTGCTAGGCCCTTTGTTGTCCATTATTTAAGTCACAGACATCAAGAATGACATACACATACTGTGTCCAAACAACTATCTGGAGGACTACAGATCATGGGCAATCACTGACTCCAACTGTGATATTAATATAATACAGACAGTATCAACAGACACCAAAGATTGCTGCCACAGTATCAACACACACTAAAGATTGCTGCCACAGCCATGACAACACATGACATGAAACAAAACCATGGGGGCGGATTTATTACATTATGAAAACAAATGTACAACCCAAAGATGATGTAGACATCACACCCTATAATCAGACCAATTGGTATGTGACCTGTGTCCTGGGCAAGATGGTATGTGGAATGTCCACTAGCATGTGTTCACAGTGGTAGTTACTCCATTGTATATAACAAAACTACTGCATATTTGAGGAATATCCACATCAAAGGCCAGAATACCCCCATAGTTCACAGCATTCATCACACCAGTAACTGAGTACAATGCACTTATTCATGTACCTCCCTACACATCTTCCAATGATGTGTAACTGAAGTGCAACACCTTTGCCACAGTGAGCTGCCACACATCTTATTGCCCATATGTAGGCATTTTTTTTTGTTGTATAAACATTAATGTCTGATGGTGCGGAACACCAGTCAAGGTGTTACACCAAATGCATGTGTGATACCTGTTCCGGTGATGCCCACAGTGCATTCATAGCTGTTTGACAATATTGATTGCATGGGTTACATTCATGACAGTGTGGATTTTGTCATATATATGCCATGCTCACCAGTCAACTAGTCTGGATTTATCATAATGTCACATACAGGTATAGCAGGTATACCCTCCTATCACCTCCAACAGATGTTACAGTGTCAAGATGGTGTGCTGGGTTACCCTCATAGATTGCTGGCATGTCATAATAGTTGTATAGGTGTATTCATGCAGCGCTATCTATGATTACTCAGAAATACCAATCTTGTGTCAGAAACATGGCATTACTGTTGGTATTATTCTATTATCCATGACTGTGAGTGCTTCTTTTACTGTTGTCCATGGACCTGTAAATGTGTCCCACTTGTTGGAGACCTCTTCTAATGTTACGCTCATATTCAAGAAAATCAGTTTGCACATTTTCACAATATGTACCCAAAATGAATTGTATATGATATCACTGATAGATGTCCTCTCCATTGTTCATGTCAGGATGCTTATCTCACAAAGACATATTCGTCATTGTTGTGTGACCTTGTCTGACAATCACATAATATACATTTTTACTGTGATGGATGTACTGTACCATGTTGATATGTGATTAATGTTTCTGCTACAACTATCTTCCATTTAAATGCCCTCATCTGCTGTACATTACAATGTTTCACCTGTCCTTGTTCCGTGTGTTCATTCCTACAATTCATCTGTGTGTCCCTATGCAATACACACACTTCCCCTGACTGGTTATTTTAAATGACAGCCCATGTACCCTACAGATCATTTATACAACTTTTGTACAGAATGGCTGGAATGAGATTTCACTTTGACTTTGCACTGTATACACTGACCTGTACTGTGTTTGAACCATGCACATTACTATATACGAAACCCCGGTAATCACTATGGCATTCTATGCAATCCTGCTAACTTAGATAGCTCTACTGTAAACAGGTTTGCTAATCATGTTGTTTTACATAGCCTCCTGGCCAGCAATACTTTTGCCAGCCACAAAACTACACTTGTGTATGTTTAAACACAGTGTGCAACATGAGTATGTAATTAGCGCTGCTTCTCATTGCACAAACACGTAAACTTTGTGTAGGCTTCACGCGAAGCCTACATGGAGTTTATTGAATCCCACAGTCTGTTTTGTTTTGTAGTTTTAATCTGAACTAGAGCAGAGACACCATGCAGCCATTTTTCATTATACTGTATAGAGCTAATTAAACATACTTATAGCACTTCTAAAAGCAATTTATTTAAAAAACACATTCATATAACAATTGTATTGGATTAAATTGCAGGTACTTCTGTGATATATGAAGAATGGCTGTTTTTACCTATAAATATTAACTATAAATATGTAAAAGAGTACATTACCTTTACATTGCATGGTACCTCAATTTACTGCTCAATATTCTGTCTGTGGTACATCAGTTACTTCAACTTATAATGTTAGCTGGCAAGCAGTTGCAATGCCAGCCTTAGCAACTGTGGAACCCAATTTTTGGACATTTCTGGGGGGGCCCATGCCACACCCATATCACCCATCCCCATTCCTCCTGTAGGCCACACACTCTCTGTGACTGCTGTTTATATGGCAGCTCCTGGGGAAGGGAAGGATGATGACTGGCAAATAATGGGGTACAAATGTCAAAACTTGTCAGTTCATTGTAAGAGCCCTGCTAACAGCAGGCCAAATCTGATATTTTAGCAATTCACTGGGAACTGTCACATTAATTTTGATGCTACCAGTACCAGTATTGTTAAGGTAATCATGAATGTACCACAAAATAGGTACAGGACAGTAATCCTCTGTTCTGATTAGGCAGGGCATTCTGATTTTCATGAATGGAAACAGTATTTGCAGGGAAAGAGTACAATGCAAATAATGATCACTTAACTAATATATATATATATATATATATATATATATATATATGGTTCTACCTGAGATAGCCGACAGCTGATTTCACCGACAACGAATTTGCGAGCTCCAGAAGATCGACAATCCGGAAGACCGACGCTACGGATCAAAACACCGACGCCGAGGATACCGACTTGGAAAAAGGCTGTGTAAGTATGCGGTGGTGACGGACGTTAGGGTGCGAGTAAGGTAAGTGTGGATATTGACGGTCTGTGGGGATAGGGGTGGGTTAAGTGATTTAGGGTCAGTGCGGGTTAGGTAAGTGTGCGGTAGTGATAGTGTTTGGGTTAGGGGCGGGTTAAGTGAGTTAGGGTTAGGGCCCGTGTTAGGTAAGTGTGCAGTAGTAGTATTTTTTGGGTTAGGGGCGGGTTAAGTGAGTTAGGGTTAGGGCGCGAGTTAGCTGAGTGTGTGATAGTGACGGACCTTAGGGTAAGGGTTTGGGTTAGGGTTGTAGATACTTGTGTATGTGAAGTTTAGTGTGGGTTTGTGAGGATTTTGGTGTGCTTGTGTTGTGTGTGTGGTTTTTGGACAGGGGATGTGTTTTGTTAGTTGATTGTTGTTATTGTGGTGTGTGCAGCGTATGAGGTTTCGTGTTTGTAGACCGTCGGTTATTTGATTGTCGGGCATGTGAGGTTTCGTGTTTATGGTTTGTCGATTATGTGGTGTCGATGTTTGCGTTGTCTGTGTTTTGCAGTGTCGGTTATGTCAGGTAGAACCATATATATATATATATATATATACATATATATATATATATATATATATATATATATATATATATATATATATATATTTTTTTTTTTAAATGTATTGCTAAGCAATTAAACTGAAATTGTCATCTCCTTAAAAGATAGCCACTTGAGAGTGTTACCACTTAAAATACCTCTCAACTATTCCTGATTTTGCCTTCTCCCTCATAAATTTTTTTTGATTTTCTGTTAAATTACCGAAGATTCCATTCAGTTAGTAATACCAAATAACAGAGTTCAGAAAACGCAAGTCGATTCAAAACCTGTGATTTTATTATTCTTTTAAAATAATTTAGAGAAATACTTAAAAATTATCCTTGATTGTGAGCCTTTGTACTTCCATTATTTTTGTTTTAGTTTACCACACCACCACAGACCCTTTTTCACCTGCTCATATCTCAAGTTGTTTCAGAAAGATGTCTCAGTCTGTGACCTAGGTGAGACACAGTATGTCTTGGAGATCTTACTGTTGGTCATTGGTCATCATCTGCCATTCTACATTTGGCTGAAATCACCGACATTCATATATTACCTCTCAGCTTGCAGACAGCAACAAATCTGGAAAACAGCTTCTTGAAATATACATACAGTTAGCAAAAAATCAAGACAGCTAATTAGCATGAAATTTGTATTCCTAACAGAATAACTCCTACCACTTCAAAAGGATTCTGGGATGTTCCATTGATACAATTAAAAAAAAGCAAAGTGACAAAACAATACAAAATACAAGCAACACACACACACGGGCACGGGCGCACGCGTGCACACACACACACACACACACACACACACACACACACACACACACACACACACACACACACACACACACACATATATATTTTTTTTTTCAGGTTAAGCTTGACTATGACTGACTAGTAACTTAAAAAAGTAAACTGGTGTAAAAAGAAAATCCTACCTTGTCTGCAAAACCTCATTTCCAACATCGTACATTTCTGAAAGATGCCAGTGAACTCCAGTGCATATCTGGACAGTAGTATGGCATTACATGATGAAACAGCATGTAACTATTTCAAGCATTGCTCAAAATATAAATAAACTACTGAGCATCTGTTCAAAATTCACTACAGAATAAAAGGCAAAAAAACTGTATTCATTAGTCATGGAAATCCTCTTTCCCTGTGTATGTATTTTCCTTGTGAGTTTTGTGGATAACCCCTGCCCATAGCTCTCAAACTCTTGGTACAAGAAATCTAGACAAAGCCTCAAATAATGGGGGGGGGGGCAAAGGCTCAAAAGTAGGGACAGATTTTAAAGATTGTTCTTATAAGCTTAGAAAGTTGTTAGAATAACAGATTGTGTGTCCCATGCATTTTCTGAAGGAAATGAAGTCTGAAACTCAAATGCTTGTTATTTAGTGACTTCAACCCTCAGTGTGTTGCCAGAAAATAACAAATTTTATGAGGAATAGTCCAAAAACATAAGGCAAAAATCTGGACAATTGAAAGGTATGCCTCAGACAAGTAGCTACACTGGCATCATACCTTAGAACTAAGCATTTGCTGCTTTGGTGTGTGTGCATTTCTGTAGTACTACCCTGGATTTCTAGACATACTATTTACATCATTAATAGATCTGGTTGGATCATGATGACAGAAGAAACAGCACAGGTTAGGAAGTCAGACCACAACGCTGGAAATGGAAGCCCACCCTGACAGTTCCAGCCAGGGAGCTATTAGCTATCAGCAGAAGAGGTAGGAAAACAGGAAAGATGGACTTAGGTGGTCAATATCACCTAAATAAGCCAGGTACAAGAGGATAAGGCAATGGGATGGGAAGACTGATTTTTGGAGTGAGGGGATTGAAGAATCTGAGCAATACTTCACATCATGGGGGTAAAAGTAAGGAATGGTTAGCCATAAGTGAAATGTAGTGGTTTCTCAATGGATGAGAGTAGGTGATAAGGGTGGTAGGAAAGATAAGATTAAGACAAAGGGGATGAAAACAGAAGTTCACCATCAAGGAGTTACAGGTAAGCTCACAACATGATGCCAGGAAAAGTACAGACAGAAGGAAACATAACTAGGTAATGAGGGTGTAAAGTATGGATAAAGAAGACAGTATGACTAAAGAAGCAAAGGTGGTGTACCGTGAACCAAATTTGTATTGCGTGTTTATTAGACAATTAAAACTCACTTAATGAAATTTTGCAATAAGGGCTGTCAAAGATGCTGCAGTGGTTATAAAACAGTTATTACCAAGTTGACACTGCAGTTATTCTAGTAAAAAAAGGTTTAATAGATGTCTAAATCCTCAAAGTGGACCACTAATGGAGTATCTGAAGACAGATATAACTAGGATGCAGTCTAGTACAGTGGCCTTAAGTGAAGGATTTCTGATTGCTCAGATGGAACACAGCAATGAGAGGTAGAGTTGAAAGGAATAGAAGCAATTAGCTATCTGGACTAAGCAGTCCCAAGCTTGCCCCCCACTAATCCTTTAACATACTTACATTTCAAAAAGGTCACAGCTGTAGCAAGGGAATTTGGTGTCCAGAATGATACAACCATTTTGTACCCCCCCTGCCCTGCTCCAGCCACATGCCAGCCATACCTTCCGTCTAGTCCCTGCTCACCCACCAGACCATTTCCTCAGCAAAACAAACTATGATTAAGAAAAAACACACACAGTAGACCAGAAATGCTCTACATCAATAAATGTTATGCAAATCTATATTTATAAAGGTTTATGATATGCAGTGTTTTGATAGTTGTATATGAATCACATCTCATGTCATCATGTTCTGTAAACCATCACAAGCATAATGTTAGCGAAACAACCAACCACAGATTCAGAGCACAACATTACAATAGCTCATACTGTTTCTTGCCAAGGTCAATCCACTTTATGCCCATTACCAATATATATCTGAAATTCATAGGCTGAACAAGTTTGGCAAAAGAAAACTATTTGGTTTTCTGGAAAGTATTTATTTCCCCTCAGTTTGAATGACCTTGGATTTGGAAAAATAGCATGGGCTTGACAGATTCATAGATAAGTACTAAGGTAACTGCCCTTGCAGGACATGTTAAGCCTAGACAATTTTTCTTCAAAAGTAAGAGTTAAACCTTGTACCTTTTGTCTGTAAGGAAAGTACCTTAACCATTATGCTCTACTTTCTCATATATTCTACAGATATAATTTGTTATTTTTACTATCCTGAAACTTTTACATCATTTGTATCCTCAGCAGTGCTATTGCACATTTTACCTAGTAATATCCTATATTAAGTTAAGCAATAGGCTGACAGAACATCCATAACTGATAACATGGTGTTTTAAAAAAGTGTGTCATGGAGATTTGGTTGTTTTTATTTCAGGATTTGGCTTGTAGTGATGCTAGACTTCTTTTATCTTTACAATTAAAATATAACTTTACAATACTTACTACACAGTGCATTTTCTTTTCTTTGTTCTTTTCTTTTCTCTGTAGTAGTTTGACTTTTTTGATTAACTACATTTTACTGAAGTTTTATTTTAGGTTTAAGCAAACTAAAACCGTCCAACAGTGTTTGGAAAATAGCATTACAGAAGCCTGACAACGACAGCCTTGCAAGTCCAACAATTATAAGTCATTTTTTGCAAGATGTAAACATGTGCTTTATTTTGCCAGACACTATGCCTCTTGCACACTTACCTGGAATATGAGGACCCAGCGCCACTGTCTGATAGTTTGCAAGCCCGTATGTGTCTCCCTGCTTCTACTTATAGTTGTTGCTTTCGAAGAAAGATAAAGGCATCTTAATTCATCAAATATTTCTGCCCTTTTAAAAAAATCTTGCGATTCCTCCCAGCATGCTCACTTTTTGCATCTTGCAGTTGTAGCACTACTGACGCTGTGACCCCAGGCTGATGAAACAGTGGTGCTTGCAACTGGCAAACTGTTAAAAATTTTTAAAGGGAACATTCAGAATTTTGTGACACTTATTTTAACACAAAATTCTGTATTTTCTGGCAATTACAACACAATTGAGAGGTATAAGATAGACTGAAACTTTTTTTTTCCAAAGACTAACATGAAATTATGGGTAAAAATGTTTGAGAAGAATACCTTAAATGTAGGATCTTAATGGTACTAAGAGCCCACTGTAAAATCTGAGATCACTGCAAGGGATAATAGCAATGCATTTTTTCTGCTTTCATTTATTGCATGTTTACTAAATGCCCTTTTATTACATTTACAGCTGACATATTAACTATTAAAAATGTTCATGGGGAAAGTCATAAATTACAATTACCTAATTTGCTGCCAATTTCTTATGTCTTAGAAAATGTAGTAGCCATCATTTTAATCTAGCTGAGACTCTGTGTGTGTTTAATGAGGCGTTACCCATATTATATGGTGAAGGAAAAAAAAGATATTTAGCCGTCTCACATTACTTGGCCATAGAGGCCCACACAATCCAATTAAACATACAGCAGCAGGGAACTCTTGATGTATCATTTCTGATCAGCACAGAGAGAGACATAACTCATAATCCAATTTGTGCCATTTTTCCTTTTTTTTTAATAACACAAGTGCTACCAAGATCACCTGACCAGACATTAGTTAAGGCCTTACATTTCCTTTAAGACAACATGTATTCTCTCCTAGTGGCAGTGGGAATATAAGAGAGCATTTTTATGAATGAAAAGAACACGAGGAAGTAATTCCAGAAAGCAAGACCAGGGACCAAGACGAGGCAACAGTGTATCTAAACACTGAAAAAACAGACAGAGAAGTATCTACTGACTTTATTATGATTTTCAATGAACAATTAAGCCAGAAGCAGGGAGTGTTCACCTTGGGTCATAAGTAATAGTTTTGCTGCAGCAAACCCACTTTAGACAAGAAACTAGTGGGCAGATGTTTTCCAGGGCAGCCATAAAGCATGATCTGTATTGCAACTACAGCCTTCAAAACAGCCCCTCTTTCCCTTTATGGAAGTACTGTGCATCAAATATAGGATTCACTTGACTGACTATGGATGGAGTGACAAGTGCCAAGCCCCCTTAGGTGCAGGGCCTGATTGTACCCAATCAGCTCAATCAGCCTAATGCCTGCCCTGTGTAGTTGCATCATTTGACCTTCTGAGGTGTATGTTGTCAGAAATGCATATTCAACAACTGTAAATGCTGTCTGAACAAGCAGAACACATTCCGGCATCCTTCTGCCAAAACACATTGAGGACTCAAATCATATGTTCTCATGTCCATCATCAAAGTGTAAAACAAATCAGCTTCCACATTGAAGCCCGGAAGTTCTGTGTTCTCCCTGTTCATTCCCTGGCACTACAAGAGAGTTGTAGTGTGTAAGATTATTAAAAGTGAATTCCTCCTCCAAGACATTCTACCATTACAGGGAAAAATAAATCAACTTCCTTAGCCACTGCTGATGGCATAGAGGAATAAAGTCCTAGCTATGGCCCAGGTGACCTGAGTTTGATACTGGATAGCAGTGTTAGAAGAGGCTGGGTAGGGTGAAACAGAAGGCATTCAAGGGGTAGACTTACATCTCACCAAATTATTGCCAGGTAGTAGATCTCATTATGAAGTGCATAGAACTGTACAGTCACAAGTGGAGGTAATTGCGAGCCCTGATGGTGATGCAGGTAACCCATCCTCTAATACGGGTGGGATTATGAGATATACATAAAAATGCGGTCATATACAAGTTGTTAGTAACAGCATAAACTTCCATATGTCTGCCTAAATGACAACTCCACATAGCTGTCAGCCTAGATCCCAGGTCCACTGGGGGAGGATAAATGGTAGGAAAGCCAGAGGGAGAAAAAGCATAAAAAATCACCTTCACACTAAACCCAGACAGTTCAATGTTCAGACAGCTCACCGTGACTGATAAAAGTAAGCCAACCCTCTTGAACTGTACAATATCCTGAGACCAAAGTCAAAATGTACTTCAGCATCTTCCTCTCTCTCTCTCTTACTCTCTTTCTTCCATATCTTCCGGAAGAGACATCTACCAACCATACTTTCACCATGTAGCCTGAACCTCTCACTGACTGGTTGCCTGCTGCAGTAGTGAGTCTCAGATTAATACATGATCATTATTTTGGTTATGCCAATATATCTGCAAACATAAGCAATGTAAACAATTGCCCCCTTCTTGGCCTTTCCACAAGCAAGGGAGTTTGCCTTAGTTGTGCTAACAACTCTTACAGTTCACTTTGCTCATCCATCACTCATTGCTCACATATTCATTTATAGATTTTGCAAGTATTTAGATTGTTCCTAGAAGAGTACAATCATACACATAAACACACCCACTCACACGCGCGCACACACACACACACACACACACACATACACACACACACACACACACACACACACACACACACACACACACACACACACACACACACACACACACATGGAGGCAAATCTCTGTTCCACTTTTCCTTGCTGTACTCAGCTTTGCTTCACTTTTCACATTGCCCTCAATCCCATCTACCTCATATACTTTAATGTATAGCCATATGATAATACTAGGCCCAAACAACCATAGGTTCATAGTTTCATAGGCATGTACTAAGCTAATGGCTACAAGGACCTTTTTAAGCCTAGCCATGCATCCCAAATCTCTAACAAGCTTTGGTACCGTTGATAAGTATAAGCAGGGACTTGGGAAATGAAGCATATACAAGCAGAGACCTGGGAGATGAGACACTTACAGGCTGCCTGTGTCCATTAGAAACATAGGTGCTAAACCAGGGATGGATTTCCTGTTCCCCATCCAATTGTCCAAGTTACACTTGAATTGGGTTAGGGAGGAACTCTACTTCACATGGATGGGGAGCCTGTTCCAGAGAAAGGGTAGTCTCTGGGATATATACCTGTCTTTCCAGTAGCTCATATTTATATCACAGGCAAGGTTTGTCTTTAGAATGGGTAATTCTGGTGCTGTTTGTATTGTAGATATCCAGGAGGTCCATCAGGGTGGTATCTGACAATGCCTCATATGCCAGGCATAGACATTCTTCTCAGCCTCTTAGATCAATAAATCTGGAAAAAGCCTTTGATAATGGGGGGGGGGCTTAAAGCCACAAATAGGGAGACTTTTTAAAAATTCTTCTTACAAACTTAGACAATTGATAGAATTACAGGTTTTGCATTAGCATGACTTTTCTGAAGGGTATGAAGTCTGAAACTCGAATGTCTATAATTATTTTCTGAATTTAACCATCAATGCTTTGCTATTGATTTGCAAGAAAAATAAAATTTTATGAGAAACAGACCAATATGAGGCAAAAATTTGGACATTCTGCAGAAATCTGTACATTTGAGAGGTATGGGCATAGATCTCTTCTCAACAACCTGTAGGAGACAGAATACAGGGATAGGGTCTTGAAGTGGTCTGCATAGGACCTTTTACTTATGCTCTGTATTCTTTTAGTGAGGAACCACTGTGAAAATTCCAAGTGTCAGATGTGCCTGGTTAGGTGCATACTAAAGGGGCATTGTACTCAATGATAGGTCTGATGAATACTGAATACAATGGAGCAATTAACTCCTTAGACCTATATGTCACACCCTTGTTTATAAGTTGCACAACATAGAATGATTTCCTCACTACTGTAGACATGTGATAGTCAAAGGCTAGATTACTGTCTATGTGTGTCCACAAATCCTTGACTACTGGGTCAGATGTTAGGGTGTTTTGTCAATATGATTGTTACCAGGGGTGGATAACTTCACAAATGATACTATTATGCATTTCCTGGCATTTAGTTTTAGTCCATGGCTCTGACACCAGCTATTTGTCTGTGTCAGCCCATCCTGGAAAACATTTGTGTTGGTGGGGAATTCTATGACTGCTCCTAACTTGCACTCATCTGCAAATTTAGTTAGCCATTGACCACTGACATTGGTCTTGGTTTTAGAGAAGTAAATGCCAAAATGAAGCAGCCCCAGGACTGTATCCTAAGGGGCTCTGCTTGTGATTGATCTCTTTGTAGAGATGGCCTCCCAAATTCTAACTTCCTGGGTTCTGTCTAGCTATCCACTGGGTAACATAAGGATTTATACCTAACCTCTTGAGTCTGTTAACAATGCCAGAATGGATATTGTGTCAAATGCTTTGGCCAGGTCAAGGTAGGCAGTGTGAACCATTTTGCCCTCATCTATTGCTTTGGTGACCTTCTCAAAGAAGTCCACCAGGTTGAGTATACATGACCTGCACTTGAAACCAAACTGAGTTGTGTCCAGTGCATACCTCTAAACCTGGAAACATCAAAAATCTGGACAAAGGCCCATGAAACATAGGTACAAATCTGTTTGCTGATTAACATAAACTTTGCATACATAATTATGTAACCCCACCCACTCTGATGGAATTGTGGGATACCAACTTTCAAATGCAAACTGAAGAACAGAAAACCAAAATATAGCCCTAGAGTCCCCCTGCAGCCATTCTAATGCCCCATTACATGGCTATTTCACTCCATTTACCATAAACACTGTAATGTGCATATTGCTTTACCTCTACAATGATTATTTGGATTTTATTTTACATTTTATAGCACAAACACTAATAGACATCTGCTAAACAAAGCAATACAGTCCCACAATGAAATAGACTTAGCATTAAAACTTCTCTGCCCTTGAAACTCACATTCATTGAAACAGCTTTGAAGCCCACATCCAAAGAAAATGCATCTGGCTAGTGGCAGATAAAGATTACCCTTGGGCTGTTTTCAAATCACAGGCCCCTTGCACATGAAACATACATGTGTTCTTTGATACACCTTCCTGACTGTATTAAATTATATTCCTCGTATAATGCAGCATACTTATTAGAGCGTGTTTTAAATTTATTGTTTTGAATATTTTTCCAGTAAGCAATTAAACAACATGCATGAACCAATAATGTCAAAACTGCCCAATTCAGAACATTTCCATCATAAAAGTCTACTCAAACTTCCACAGTCCACCAGTATCAGTAAATATGCGCAATCTCTGCAGAAGGAAAAGTCATCTAAATTCCACATTAAAGAGATCTGTTACTAATGAAAATGTTGCTGCCAGCAAACAACATTATATTTCATTGTTTCATCTACAAGTAAAGTGCCTGTTGCCCTTGAACAATAAATTGGCTATGTTACATCAAAAAAATGATAAGCTAGTGATGTTTCAATAGGGAATGGATGGAAAACTGATAACAGGTTCATAGTTACTAGGTATCTCTGCCAAAGGAGGACATTCTCATGACTTCAGCATCCAGCCCCTTTAAAAGTACAACACAGTACAGTATCAGCAATCCATCTACATAATGTGGGAGTAGAACCCACAGCTTTCTGCAGCAAAAGAAAGTATACTACCTGTTGTGCTACTAACAATGCAAGTAGACTTTGCACAAGCAGCACTAAACTTCTCTTTCCCTGAAAAAATCTGCAGCACAAGAAATCAGAAAAAGCCAAAATGTACTGGGGTGGGGACAAAGGCCCAAAACTGGGGACACATTTTAAACATTGCTTGTGTAATCTTAGAAAGTTGCTAGAATAAAATGTTGCATTACCACATGTTTTCTGAAAGATAGGAAGACAAACTTAAATGGCTATCATTATTTAGTGAATTCAGTTCTCATTCTCACTGATTTGCCAGAGAACCATGAATTTTACTTTACATTTGTTTACTGGGAAAGTCCAACTTGGAACAAAGCAAATTTTCAGCAGAGACATAGGGAGAAATGCTCCAGATGCATGTCTTTTTATCATGGGAGGAAACCAGAGCACCCGGAGGAAACCCACACAAACACAGGGAGGACATACACACTCTGCACAGAAGGCACTTCAGCTGAAGAATCAAACCAGAGAACCTCTTGCTGTGAGGCAACAACACTACCACTGCACCATCCCAATTTTAAGGGGAATTGACCAAAAAATACGAGCCAAACACATTCCAGACTTTTTGTGAAAATTTGTACAGTTGAGAGCTATAACTCCTTCAATCAGAAGTGGTGGTATGGGTAGAGAACTCAGGCTCTTGCTTCCTGTCCCTAAGGTATAGAGTTTGACCCTGAGTAACACTAACTGGGGCATTTTAGACACACGCACACACATGAACCAGATTGAGTGTAAAATGCCACTTATGCAGAGCAATACGTAAAATGCAATAACAACCAAAGAACTAACACTTGAGCAAGCGAGCGAGCTTGAGTGCCAAACTGTCAGGTCAAGCCCTTAAGCGAGAGTAGTACACTTATTCAAAAACAGTTGCAACCAGAACTTACATTGTCTAAAAGTACACTTGCAATGCAGAACCGGAGCCTGCCTTGTAATAACATCTCAGCGCATATGAGTGTATACATAAAAGACTCATTGCAGTGAAAAGACTGGTAAATTTAAATTAAGTAAAATGTTTGGCTGCTATCTACCTGATGCTGACATCATTACACATGCCCTGCACATGATGACATCAAGAACAACAAAAACAACTTCAAAAAAACCCGGAGAAATGTGGAAATTAAAGGGGCCATGCGGGAATTCGTGGCACCCCAATATTTTGCTTTCAAAACTGGTATTTACCAAGGAATTCAGTACAGTTGAGAGATATAGTCCAGTGTCTGGAGGTTTCCTATGTCATTATTGATCATTTCTATGATAACACTTTACACTGCTTTTCATATGAGGCTAGTGAGACTTATGGGTGTGTAGTTTCCAGGGTCTGTAGATGGCTCATCTTTGTGCAGAGGGATTACTGCTGCTGTTCCCCATTTGTGAGGCACAAAGTATGTTTGTAGGCTACATTTAACTCATTTCATCCAAGTGATGCCTCCAGGTGCATCTGCAGTTAAATCCTACTGACGCCACTAGGCATCAAATATTGCCTGCTCATATTTGCATCAGTGATTCCAAAACCATGCCATGTACACAGTTTTAAAATATTTCATTTTAAAGCTTACAAAATGGCAAACTCAACTGCATTAATATTTGACCTCTGTGTAGTGCAGGTAAAGAGATATTAACTGTTGTTTCTATGACATTAATTGATATAGATATAATTTTCATATCTCAACAACCAAGCAACACAGAGAGAACTCCTTAGCCTCGTATGAAAGCTCTCAGCTAGATGAATAAAATGCTGCTGACAGTATTGAGTGGTTCCTGAGATATTATAGTTACTGTGTTTACTGTGACTTATAAAATTTGGTTTAAGACCTAGAACCTAAAGAATAGTACCAGTATAAAAATAGTTTGTGCTGAAGAGTTTGCCATTTATATTTTTTCATAACCCCTGTGGTTCCAGAGATATGAATATTTGTTTGAAATGTGATGACATAATTTGATTTTGTCAGAAGTCTTAGGATCCCCCCATTGGAGGTTACAGTGCCAACTTTCTGAGCTCCATTGGAGTGAATCAGATAAATAGGAATTCCAAAGGGCCTGATAATTCATGTTTCATGCTGTTTAGAAGGATACTGTCTGAACCCACTGATGCAGTGTCCCTTGCCTTAGAGAGAGCATTAATCACTTGTTCCCTAGTGATAGTATCGGGAGTTATATTTGATGGTGTCTCCTAAGGGGACATTGAGGGAGGGAGATGGGTAAATTTGGAGCTGAATTTGTTGGCCAGTAGGTTTGCTGTATCTTCTGGCTCAGTATAGGTGGCTCCATTAACAATGAGCTCTGAACACACCTGTGTATAGCTAAAGAATGGCTTGTGGTTGTCCTTGTCCTGGGAGGCTAAATCTATCACAGATTTGGCTTTGGTAGACTTATTTTGTTCTCTGATTTGTTTGTTTTATTTGCTAAGAGTGCTTTAATCCTGCTGGGTGCTGCACCTCCTAATTTTTGCTATGATTTTCTTCCTTCTGTTATGCAGCCTATTTATGTTGAGATTCCACCAGGGTGGCTTGTTTTTTGAGTTAATTCTGTACTTCTTCCTGGTTGGTACAGCTGCACCTCTGCAGCTATTGAAATGATTGTATAAGATTTCTATAAACAGGGTTTACAGGGACTTGAAATTATGCCAGGTTATCACTTAATAGTAGGAGGTTAGCCATAGAGTAGTTCCTGAACATTCTAGGGTTAGCTGGGGTGCCAGGTTTTGTTTTTACTTTAAAAAAATTAATAGGGTTGGCATAATGGTGAAGGTGTTTACCTTACAGATACAAGGTATTGGGATCATCAGATGGGATAATTGGCTAGGCTTAAAATGGCCCACAAAGGCAATTAGCTTAGTACTAACCTAAGGAGACCATTTTGTCGTCTAACCTTACCAGAGAAGACATCCCACTAAGGGGTGTGCAGCATGTTCCAATATCAGTGAGGACCAGATCCAGTATGTTTACACACATGGTTGGCATGCTGACAATCTAGTCCAGGGAGTTTGTGGTTAAAAAATCCAGGACTCTCTGTGCCTCTAAGTTTGGTGCCATATATGATTCCTAGTTAATAGTGGGATAATTAAAGTAGCCCATGAATATTTTATTGATTTGGATGGTGAGTGTTTCCAATAACTTTAAACACTTTATGGGTTTCCTGGGTCATAGAGAGAGATCTATAGCTTGCAAGGAAGTAGAATGAGATTTTGCCTGTAGTGATTTGAACATGGAGAAGCTCAAGTGCATTGACATGTTTGACCGGCCTTGAGGTATATTTAGTTCTGACATAAATCAAGATACTTCCACCTTTAGTCCCTGTCTGTGTAGTATCTGGTCTAAATGTGTTGAACGCATTATAGCTTTACAATGCCGGTGTGTTCCCCATGGCTTTAAACCACATCTCAGTGACGTTACAGACATCAGCATTTTCTAGGGTGGGGAGAGCTTGTAGGAAGGGGAGTGTTTTGTTTAGACTTCTAGCACTGAGCAGTAACCCCTTCAGATTTTCTTGGTTTTAATTTGCTACATCAGAAATACTTTCAGTTTGGCATTGCCTAATAAAGGCACTATGGTGGAGGACAATGTTTTAGCTAATATTCAAAAGCCTAGAGGGGAGAGGTGCAGACCATCCCTAAAAAAAACAGTGTGGTCTGTTGACCTTGATCATCTCGTTCCGTGATGACAAATACTGCACACCCTTAGAATGACACCAGAAAATAAGTTGATTATTAACGTCAGTCATCTTCTGTTCATATAGTGACATCATCCTTGGAGAAAGTAAAATTCAGCTGAATGCTAGGCTCACACCAGCCTGGGACACATATTTTGAGAGCACCATAATGTCTCTCTTCATATAATCTAGGGAAGTAAGTCTCAGGTCATTTACAGCCACGTGGACTATGACTGAGCCATACTGGCATTTGTGGTCCAATGACCTGAGTGCATGCGTAATGTGATGGATACTGGCTACTGATAAGCAATCGACTGTTATTTTCTCCTTACTCATCCTGGTGAGATGAACATCAGTGTGTCTCGCAAATGGTCTCAAATGACAAGAATGTTGGATTGTGTTGGCTTGCCTTGTGAGCTTAGAAGTAGAGCCTCCATGAATTATTGCTGCATATGTTAATATAGGTGTTTTTTGAAACAGTGCTTTTGGGGCTCCTGAGGGTATTTGTTATGTGTACGTCATCTAGAAGGTCATGACCACATAACATCAAGCAGTATAATCTCATAAAATACTCTCCTGATCAGACACCTTTAACCAACAGAACCTCAGAAAGTAATCTGTTCGCCTTTACAATACTTCAGTAATTCTTAGTTTACATCATCACCTCACCTCTTAGTAAACTTCCATCTTCTTCTTTTGGCTTTTCCCAGTTAGGGGTCACCACAGTGGATCACCTGTCTGCTCATGATTGGCAGTGGAGTTTTATGGTGTCAAGTTGCCAGCCCGGCACCCAACCTTCCACAGAAGGCACACACATGCACACACTCACACTCACACCTAGGGTCAATTTAGAGTGTCCAATCCACCTACAGCATGTCTTTTGGATGTGGGAGGAAACCGGAGCACCCAGAGAAAACCCACGTAACTACAGGGTGGACATGCAGACTCCACACAGAAGGCACCCCAGCCAAGGATCGAACTGGAGAACCTCTCTGCTGTGAGGCAGCAACGCTAACCGCTGCACCACCACGGCCGCCCTCTTAGTAAACTTCCATCTACACATTATAAATTATTCTAAGAAGCTTCTATAAATTAACCCTATTATTCTCATTCATAGTGAATTATTCTACCCCTAACACTACTAACATGCTAACAAAACTAAAGCAGTATTCATAGTAGTTCACACTTCTACTTACAATAAATGTTTTGTGCCTGCTCTTAAATCAAACCCAGTACTACTCTGCTCTAGGCTACTTCTCTTTTTTTTCTCCTACACCAGACAGCTTTTACCAGAAAACCCAAACATCAAGCCGTCTATCTTGAGAACATCAATACATGCTATTTACAGAATACTTAGAATCCTCCTTTCATCCCTACTTAAAATAACTTTCTCCTTCCCCAAAATTACTGACTATATCAACTATCCTAACATACCCCAGCCACCAAAAGGTAAAACTTCCAGTTGATTCTGCTTCTTTGTAATCTAAACACTGCAATATGTTTTGTACCCAGAACTAAAAGTTTAAATATGGTTACTACAAACATATCCATCAGTGCTTACTGACACAAAATGACACCTTACAAAATCATACACAATAAATTTAAAACTTCTAAGTTCTGGAAACTTAAAATTAAACTCTGGATGCATTCATCCTATTACTTTCTACCAAATTCCTCAACAGATAACATCAAACTACTTGGATAAATATTAACAGCCTAAATAATAAATGGTCTCAACCTGAAGCAGGTTTAAGCCTGGTAACAGCTGATATATTGGGTATTACAGACTCTTGGATTAAGGATGATTAATATTCAACTTCATTCATTCTAGACAGGTATATACTTCTAACAGATAACAGACTTGCCAAGTGGATAAGGAGAAATACTTAAAAATTCTGATCAACAAAAAGACACCACTCTCCATTATGAGTATTAATAAGAATAAGGCTATAAAATATGATTTAGAACTCCTCAGGAAGATACATATAAAATCCAAACCCATACCATGGCTTACTATTGAAACAGAAATTATCCTCAGACAGAGAGACAGAGCACGGCACCTATACCAGGGGACCAAAGACCAAATATCCCTTCATACATGCTGCCAGTTATGAAACCAAGCCAACAAACAAATTAAACATGATAAAAAGCAATACTATATAACAACTCAAGAAAAGCACCAAAATAATCCCCAGAAATTCTAGGGAGCTATTAACCAATTGCTAAAACCACCATAGCTCCATCCACAACAAATTCCATTAACAGTATAGCCTCACAATTTAATACACACTTTATCATCTCTATTCTGTCCTTTATTAAGAACGACAGCAATATCCCTGTAACTATCCCCACAAAGCTGGAAACTAATCTTAACTCCTTCTCCATAAATCCGATACAAACCTCAGCAATAAAAAATAGCTATCTAATCTTAAACCTTCCTTCCTTGCCGCTGACCAGCTCCTTGATGAATTTCTTAAACTGGCTGCAGAAGTCATCTCCTACCCCATATCAGTCTTAATCAACTGAAATATAACAGAAAAATACATCCCTAAACTTTGGAAAGTTTCTACATTATCTCCCTCCACAAAGGTGGCACCTCCACTGAGTTCACTAATAACAGGCCAATCGCTATTCTCTCATCCATAGTACAAATACTTGAAAATTACATGCATGCATAACTACTTGACCATCTCCTAAAAAAACAACCTTTTGTCCTAATCCCAACATGGTTTTCAGCCAAAACATAGTACAATAACAGCTCTAGTTAGTTTTATTAACACAATCAACTAGCATAGAAGCAGTAGTCTACTTGTCTCAGTTATTGTTCTTGATATTTCAAAGGCCTTTGATAGAGTTTCACACCAAAAACTTAGTAATGAGCTGGCTGCCTTAAACCTTTCCCAGTCTGCCCTATCTTGGTTTGACAGCTATCTATCTAACCATCAACATCCATTTTTACAAACAAACTCATACAGCCACTCAGAATACTATAGCTTACATTGCAAAACCACCAGATTTAATAGAAGCTTTTTTCCACAAGCCATCAGACTTCTGAACTCCAGTAATAGCATACACCATGCTAGTCATGGAAGTCTGGAGTTACAATGCTGAAGTAATTCACAGACATATGCAATAACTCTATGAAAGTACAATCTTATACCTTATGTGCAATATTAATGATGCCAAGTTAACATTCTGTGCAATATGCCAAGTTAGCATTCCGTGCAATTTAAAATCTGTCTGATTTTGTCAAATTTCTTTTTATTTGTTTTCCATAATATCAACACAAAGAGTCAGAACAATTTTGATCTGTGCAATATATTATCTGTGCAATATTTTGGGTACTGATGAAGACATGCAAATGGAATAGTCTTGGTGCATGTCATTGTACTTGTTACTGCACTGCATAAGTGTCACTGTTGTTATTGTTGGATTAGCATTAGTATATGTGTGATTGTTGTATTAATATCAGTATATGTTGTATGCACATTGAGATCAAAGTAACGCTCCTGGGTGTCATGGTATACATTGTCCTTAAATTTCACAAACACTTATCACTGAACTAGAAAATCCACTTTAAGTTAGGTTCACTATATAGACTCAAACCCTTCCTAATTGACACCACCAGACAGTCTGTCTCCAGAACACATTTACTCCAGTCATGATTCCCATTAAGCATTTCATTCCTTCGCACTGAAGTTATTCTGAGTGATCACTTTGGTTTCCTGTTTTTATATGTGCATTTCACTGAATTATTTTGTAAAACAATTGCTCTTCCTCTCACTTTTACTCTCTTGAAATTGCCTTTAGCAAGGGTTTTCCAACTAGTTTGGTTTCTGTTTACATTGCACTTGTGGGTCTCTTCACCTGTGTTTTTACATCAGGAGGATTAGGTTTATTCATCCTGTGGCAGAAGGTGTTTAGTTGGAAAATACACAAAAGGACTCATAATGTAGTCATTTTATTGGCCAGAGGTCTCATTATTTAGTTTTCTGAGGTTATGTTGTGCTGCTATAAATTTTGCATGTTTGTGTTGGTTAGCAGTGCCCGGTACAATAGCAAACACCCAGAAAGCACATTTTCTCTGTAGAACAGTCCATAAAACTGTAACCTGTAAGGCAGCAATATTCTGCAAATACCTTATGTGTCGACAAGCTTAGAGCAGCTAGTTGGTCGTAGAGTGGCAATATCTATAGAAATAGTAGTATTCTGCATTGTGTAAACATTAAAGTTAATAGAATTTAGTACTGTTTAGTACAATCTGCCCCAATAAAGCACCAGTATTAATCTGCACCAACAAAGCACCCTTAATAGCCTTCTAACCCCAATACATCACCCCATTGTAGCTCACAAATATATACAATTTCCTAACATCTCTGTAGCCAGCTTGGTGGATATGGGTATCTAGGGACAATGTATCAATTGTCTCATGTTTACTGACAGCCATTTAATCCTTAAAGAATTAGACCAGTATGCAAGAGGTGTACTTACACAATGACACTGGAAGCTAAACTCTCATATACAAGTTTACATCAGGTTGTCAGAACCACATACACAACATCCACCTCACATAGCACACAATACACACACATAGACTAATGTATGCTGAGGCACTTAAAAGACATCTTCCTAAACAACAAATATCACCTAGACCACCCGTTGTCAAAGCTATGCCTCAGAAAGCACAAAAGCTCTCAGCAAAAACAACACCTAACACCACACATACTGTCACTCCCTGTGGAGCCCCAAACAGTAAGTCCCTAAGGCAAGCAAACATACTTTCCAGGACTCTTATCATAGAGGACTCCATTGTAAAATATACTGATGCCCCTCTAATCAGGCTGAATAAGAATATAACTGTTAGCGGCTTATCTGGAGCAGGCTCCACCAAATCACACATGTACTCAAGTCATTATTCCATAGGTACCAGTCTGATTCTATCATAGTCCATGTAGGTGTAAATGACCTGAGATGTACCTCCCTGTACTATATAAAGAGAAATAATATGGAGCTTTCAGACTATGTGTCTCAGGCTGGTAGGAGCCTAACACTGAGCAGCATATCATCATCACTGAAGGTGCTGCCACAATATGAGCAAAACATGACAGATTTTAACAACCGGTTATCTTTCTAATATCATTCCAAGAAGATCCAATATTTGTCAGCTTGGGAGGACATGGTCAACAGACCACATTGCTTTGTCAAGGATGGTCTGCACCTTTTCCCTAGGCTTTTGAATACCGGCTAAAAATGTATGCACCCCCATAGTACCTTTTTTAGGCAATGCCAAATTGACAAACCTACCAACATAATCAACTCAACAGAACCTTGAGGTGTTACTGCTCAATGCCAGGAGCATAAATAAAAAATTACACTCCCTCCAAGCCCTCCTCTCACTTGAAAATATAGATATCTGTGCAGTTGCAGAGACATGGTTTAAAATGGCAGAGAGTACCATGGCAGTGCAAGGTTTCAGTGCCTTCCGCACTTTTAGAGCATTAGCCACACAGACAAGGGCTAAAGGAGGAGTTGTCTCAATATACATCAATAAAAAGTGTACTTCTAGGGTGGTCAAACAGGGTGATGTGCTAGAGTTCCTCCACTTGCAGATTACCATAAACAAAATCCTCTACCATATCCTAGCCAGCTATGGGTCACTCTCCATGTCTCAAAAAGCTTATAATGCATACTTGGACATATGGGAAGCCCTTACCATCCAACCTAACACTATTCATGGAAGACTTTAAATACCCTTGTATAGATTAGGAATCCTACATGGCCTCAAATCTACAGGCACAGATATTCCTGGACTTTGTAAATACAAAAACCCTTGACCAAATAAGGGTAAGGTGGTCCACACAGCCTATCTAGACCTTGCCAAGGCCTTTGACACAATCCCCCACTCTGGAATCATAGATAAACTTACTAAGCTGGGCATTAACCCTATGTCACCCAATGGGTTGCTGACTGGCTTACTGATAGAACCCACACGTTAAAAGTAGCCAACTCCAAATCCAGCTCCAGACAAATGACAAGTGGAGTACCTCAGGGTTTAGTCCTGGGACGGCTCTTGTTTGGCATCTACTTCTCTGAAGTACAGGCCAACACTAAGGGACTCTGGATAACAAAGTTCGCAGATGACTGCAAACTGGGAGCCATTACTGAATCCCCAAATGATGTGGATACTCTACAAAAGAGCCTTATAGAAACAGATGCTTGGTGCCAAAGCCATGGGCTCAAGCTCAATGCCAAGAAATGTATAGTTATCCCCTTTGGGAAAAAACATGTACCCATGAATTACCATATAGGTGGCGGTACACTAAAGACTGAAAGTGTGATAAGAGACTTAGGGACACAGGTGGACAGTGGTCTCACCTTTGATAACCACATCGCCACAACAGTCAGGAAATCCTTCTATGTGGCACACCTCATCACTAAGGGCTTTTCATCCAGAAAAAAGGAGGTCATTGTCCCACTGTACTCATCCCTCATTAGACCCATTATAGAATACAACGCCCCATTTGGTATGTACCTCTCAAGACATCTGCAACAACTGGAAAGTATGCAGAAATACCTCACTAAAAGAATCACAGGTCTAAAGTAGATGCCCTACGGCTGACCACCTTAAAAAACTCCAGCTATACTCTGTCGCATATCGTCTACTCAGAGATGATCTCTGCTTAACATACAAGGCCATGTCAAACCCAGAGCTGTTGGCCATGCTACACTTAAAGAAATCCCAATCCCTCAGAGCCACATGCTCCAGGGATCTAAACCTTGTCATCACAATAAACAAAACATGCTGAAGGGATAGGTTCTTGACCCAGAGACTCCCCGGACTCTGGAATAGATTGCCCATACATGTCAAGCAGAGTGCCTCTTTGGCCCTCTTCAAAAGGAACCTTGACGATTGGATGGGAAAAAGGAAATTCACCCCGGGGATCACATCAGTCACCCTGCTAGACAGGGGTCCAGGGAAGTAAATAGTGTGGAAAAAAATAGCCATGGAATTGTTATGGCTAGGCTTGTACAGGCCCTAGGGCTGATAGCCTAGTACCAACCTATGAACCTATGAACCTATACTCCCGCTACAGACTCCAACATATTGGACCTCATGCTCACAAACATGGAAGAATGCTGCAACTCAATGTCTCATCATCCCTGGTAAGGTCCAACAATAAAGCTGTCTCCTTTGAAATCATAATTAACTCCATAATCCCATTAAAACCAGCAACAGTTAGGAGCCATTCTAAGGCAAATTACCTGTTATTAAGTGAAGGTTTATCAAAACTCAGTGCCCCTCCAAACAATGAGAACACATCAGTCTATGCTGAATTGCTGTCAGAAACCCTGTACAGCCATGCCAGTGGCTGTATACTGGCTGCTGTACCTACCAGATGTAAGCCCAGAACTAGCCCCAGAAACAAACAATTCTAGTGGCATCCATGAATAGCCTAAAATGCAAGTCATCAGGATTCCTGGACTCATTATTTAACTATCATCTTAAAAAAAGGTTTGTGTCATGTGAATGGTGTGATGGTCAACCCCTTTCATAAAGGAGGAACTTCAACAGATCCTAGAAACTACAGACTCATATGTCTGACTAGTCTTATTTGCAAAGCCATAGGAATAATAATTAAGAAAATTATCATCAAGGACAAAGGAGACCTCCAGGCACTGGATCTATCACATTTTGCCTTTGTCAAAGGAAGATCATGATTATTGAGTCTGGTGGACTTATTTGAAAAAGTCACTAAGGCAATGGATGAAGGGAAAATGGTCCATATTGCCTACCTAGATCTGGCTAAGGCATTTGATACAATACCCCACACAGGTATTTCAACAAACTTGCAGAACTAGGTATAAACTCCTTTATAACATGCTGGATAGCTACCCAGCTCACTGATATGACCCAGGAGGTTAGAATTAGTGATACCCCCTCAACAAAGAGGCCAGTCATCAGTGGAGTCCCCCAGGCCTCTATTATAGGCCAACTACTCCTCTTTGGCAACTACTTCTTGGATGTCAAAGGCCTCTGGCTAACCACGTTTGCAGATGACTCAAACTGGAACCAGTCATTGAATCCTGCCAAGATGTGAATACCCTTCAGGAAGGTCTAATACAGACAAAAGCTTGGTGCCAAAGGCATGGCCTAAAGCTCAGTACTGTAGCAAGAAATGCATTACAGTACCTTTTGGGAAGCCTGCCACCCTGGGTAACTATGTCATCACTAAAACACCCTTAAAAGTTGATTCACTAATCAGTGATCTGGGAAATCATGTAGATAGTAACCTAGCCTTCAACCAAGTGTCCAAGGTATTAAAACAATCCTTCTATTTTGCTCAGCTTACAAGCAAGAGCATGGCATCTAGGTCCAGAGAGGTCATCATACCACTGTACCCAGCCTTCATTAGGTCCATCATAGAGTATAAGGCTCCCTCTGATACGTACCTAATCAATCACGTGCTGAAATTGGAATGTCCACAAGGGTTCCTTACAAAAAGAATACAGGGAGTCAACACAATGTCCTACACTGTTTGCCTCAAAGCTCTGTCTCTTTACTTTACATCATACATATTTCTGAAAGGAAATCTTTGCCTGGCATACAAGGCCTCCTTGGGCCCTATTTTGATTAATTTGTTGCACATCTGCAAAACATACAGCATCAGAACTACTAGATTAAAAGGCCTACATTTTACTTGCAACATAAATAGGACATGTTGGAGAGACAGATATGTTTCTCAAAGAATTCCCATTTTCTGGAGCAGGCTCCCCATCCATGTGAAGCAGAGCTCCTCGCTATCCTCTTTAAGTGTAACTTAGGCCAATGGATAGGTAATCGGAAATTCACACCCTCCCTGGTCTGGCTCCTATTTCTCTGATGGACAGAAGCAGTCAGTAAATTGCCCCCATATAAATCAAATAAAAATCAAATTTGTGGGTCACATTTGGGTTGAATGGCTAGAATTTTAAGGACCCTAGTGGTCATTAGCCTAGTATACACTTATGATCCTATGACACAGGTCAGGTAAATGTGCTCATATCACATGCTAGATATTATTACAGTGTTACAGATAATAAGGACTTACCAAGAAGTCTTATCCAGGTATGACCAGAACCTATATAACAGGGAGTTGACAATTATGTTACATATGTAATGTGTTTGACATATGTGAAGAATTCAAACATAACACACACCTGACATGTCCTCATGAGAATCCAGCACCAGAGGTGAGGGCTGCATTGCAGCTATTGTAGTGAGACAAAGGCATAAACACAGCATTATTAATCACATACCTGCCAGCATGCACCATTCCAACAGCAGTAAAACACACAGTAGGTAATATATACACATACCAGCTGGTTGTGACTGAGATGCCAATGCTGGCTGTTCTATACAGGTGTAAAATGACAAAGTGTGAGTGGAGGACAACAACAGGAGTAACAACAATGACATTTATGAAACAGGGGTAGCAGCACACCAGTTACACCTTCACAATGTGGTGAGTTTGTCTGTTGATATGTAGTTCGTGCAGCAGAAAATGCAGACAAAGCAAACACAGTCATGTATGCAGGCATAGGCAGAGGCGCATGATGACATACTCAACACAGTCACAGGATATGGGTGATACTCACTTGACATGCAGTGCACCTGTTGGTCAGATGTTCCTGTGTAGAAAAACAGTGACATTAATTCCATACAGTACAGTTATGCTACACAGTGCTACTGCCTATGAACATGGTAGAAAACCATACCTGGTCTTTTCATACGTGTATTTGTATAGCTAATGTCTCCAAAAGATGTACCTGCAGGTTACAGTGTCAGAGAAATATCATTATGACAGTACACACCACTGATATTACAGAAGGCAGAAGCAATAACAGGTTATGGTCACAATATCAGTATATGGCAACACTCACCTGTCATGTCTTGCTGTTGTACAGAAGTGGATGGACCTGTGCAAAAGACTGCAGACCACATTAAACATATTGGTTGCACTGTTATGTATGTAATGAAGTTCTATGGCAACATGTCATTAGAATTACAGTGGTGGTCATCACCCTGTGTGAATCCATGTGCATAATGCAATTCAGCTGCTGCAGGACAAAAATAGAATACATGAATATGCATGCAAAATAAATATGTACCAAGGTACTCTATATGCAACAATGTTATGCAAAATAAAACATACATGTGTGGCCTGGAATACCTGCCTCTAACCCACCCCCAGGTATGCAGTGTCATATATAGTGATATGAGGAACTGTTTGATCTCGTCTGGGTGTGTCAGTGGTGGGCCACGATCGATGGCATCCCTTGACCTATCATACTGGCATACCCTGTTGGCTGCATGACATATCATTTCATAGCACAATCTGCAACAGGCCACCCAAGATCTATTGTGACCTCCCACAGCATTAATCATGTTGGTGAGGTTGGTCCACACTTCATTCCTTTAAACAGTATTTCCTGCCTGTCCAAGAAGTCTCCATCCATGTTGGCAAACAGCATCTCTTATTATATAATTTTTCTGTGGTGAGAAATTGTCACCCGAAGGTCTGTTTGCCATTTAGAAGACAGTTATAGGCACATGGTCAGATTAATGTGGGGTCACACATATGGAGATGATGATGTTGGCTGCTTATGTCAATTTGCCCTTTCTGCATTCTTGGGCATTGCAAAATTATGTGAAATACTCCTTGTCCCGTATAACTCTGTGACGTATAAAACAACATATGTAATATGAAAATAATGTCTGAATACATAAGACTTGAAGCAACAACTTAACTTGTGATATCTGTATAGGCTGTATGTGGGATTTGAACCCATTACAGTGGAAGTCCAACCATAACAACATTGTGCCACATGAGCCATATACTCTGCATGTGGTTCAAATTAACATACTACTCATAGCATATGTGTGAAACAAAAATGTTAGATGGCTGTCATATACATCCTGTATTGTCAATAGATCTAATGCAACTCTAGCCTAAACAGACAACCAGTGTAAAAAAAGCAGCCCTGTTAACCAGAACTGTTATACATGAACGTTTTTTATGAAAACAATCAATAGTGGGCAGTGAATTCTATCCCCATTTTATCTATATTACATGAAAATCATTCATAACTATTACTCTTAGCAGAAAGTATCTGTAAATTATCAGTTGAACAACTTACGGAAAGTGTTGGTAAGTCTCCATATACGTAAGCATACCACAGATAGTACATGGCAAACAGACATAAACACGGATATAGTTTTATTGTGGCAATATTTTCAGTTTCTGTTTTAATAAGCATCAATGAGTAAATATCCATGACATAATTATCATAGCAAAATATGGATAATATCAGAATCCATAGGTTTCCATACATATACCACAGACTATACCAAGTCACCACAAATATATATGGAAAATTTGTTAGTGCATCCTTATGTACTGTTCACTGGTGCTGTTTACATTTTTCTGTATAAGTGCATATGGGGAAGCACTGCTTGTTAGTGATGCAGATGTACCCGCCTGTATGCATACAAGTCAAGCCTACATCTCTCCAGTAAGTCACATGCATTTTTTAAAGTGCACACAATTTTCCCTGAATGCATCAGTTTAAGCATATACACATATATTTCTAAGATTAATGATAACATAAGTCTATAAGGAGAGAAAAATATCCCACCACAGCAATTCTAGCAATTGCAACATAACTGTTGCAGCTATCTATGAGTCAGGTATAATTGAAAGACTAGCTATTTGCATAGTTTTTAGTCCCATTTGTGCCATACATAATTAATGAAATTCATTAAAGTTCAAGGTTTTGGACTCCCATTTGTGTACGTCAGCATAACTTCTCGAAATGTGGTACATTAGCTCAGCATAATGGGATGGTACTCCATGCAAATATCCAATAGAGATCGTTAAATGGGACCATATGTAGTATATGCCTATTATATTCCATGATCTGATACCATCCCATAAGTGCCACTTTTCAGTTTTGATTTTGATACATTTACAAATCAGACCATTGCGACTTGCAAACTGAGAGTAACCTCAGTGAGTAATTTATTGAATTCTGATATATCAACATTCTCAACATTATCATCAAGATGGCTACCTCCAGGAGGTTTTGATGTGCCCAGGCATCCAATTGGACCAAGGAAGAGACCACCCAATGCTGTCCATCTGCACTGGAGTGGAGCATCGTATGATAGCCAGACCATAGAATTTCTCAGTGATCAACATCTAGAAATGGATTGCAAGGAAGCACTGATGTCACATGGGAATCTACAGGAAGATCTTAATCAGAGGGTTGCCAAGGTGCAGAAACAGCCGGTGGATGCCTATAGTAAGTGTCACAATCTTAAGTATACCTGTACATTCCTAAGGAAATCAGATATAGCTGTGACCCAAATGTCAGACATATGCCTTTCAAACCCATTTTGACTGTAAATCAGGGATACAAGTTCTAATTTGACAACAAAATATATGTGTATACTTTCTACCCTCCGACCTAAACTACATTTGTGTGCTGAAAAGTAATTTATAGTTGTCTGTTAAGAGCAGTTGTGTGTTATATGACAGTCTGAGGTATGAAATTTTACAGTCGTGTTTTTGTGTTGTGACTACTGTGCTGACATGGATTCATGCTTGCACGTTTTTTTTTTTTTTTTTCATAAATGCACAGCATGGTGAACTGTATTTTAACCATCTTGAAAAGCATAAACCATGATCCATGTTACTACCCCATCCCTGCACATTCATCCTCTGATTTGTTTAACTGCATTTCCTCCATGCAATCTCGAAAAGATAGATTAGCTACGCAGGTACATGTCCGGGTTATAGTGTGAACGTAGCTAACAGTTGTAGGTTATAATCTCAGGTCCTCCTCTCTGTGTTCATTATTGTTCTAATTATAAAGGGCTGTGTGTGAAGCATCCAAAAATGTGTATGCAGGTTCTGTAATGTTATTCAGTTTAAAAGTTAGAGAACATATGCTGACCAATGTATTTCAATGTTATTTTATACATACATAATGACATTCATACATGCTTTTTACATTTTTCAGGTGATGAAGAGTGTGATAGGAATCATGCCTTGTGCATCAAGCAGATATAAAGGTTGCAGGAGCAGCACAGGGAGAGAGGTATGTTGATTACTTTTTTACATTTTGTACATAGAATAGTTCTGATCATTGTTAGAGGACTGGCTTTTTTGCATTGATATGCATACTAATACTACTACAGGAATACCCATCATGCATCTGTAAGGTAAGTGCAATAGTCATGCAATCCCTGTGATTATCAGTAAAAAATTCATAAAAATATGTTTACATATGAGTTAGAAGCAAGCCATGTTTGCTGAAGGTAATCTTTTGAATTGCTTATCATAATCTAAGTGGCAGTCAGTTTTATAACTGTCACAGTGCTTGGGCTTTGAGTGATCCATATGCATATTTGCAAGTTAATGTTACTTTTGTCTGGTGGTTGTACCGTAGGTGTTAATGCATTTGTATGAGTGGTTATGGTGCATAGTCTGCTTATTCACATACTGAATGGGTGTCTACTGTTTTATTGTTCAGAGGTTGTTGGTGGACTATGGCTGACATGCACTTCAATTCAAATGGGGTATTATTTCTACTTAAAGCACACTTGTACCTTATGTTTAGGGGTAGTTCTACACATAGCCATTCCTCTTCTTCATTTCTAACTGCCTGGTACATAATCATCAATCAGTATTATGCTATTTGTATTTTGTAGGGTCATACATAATAATTGCTAATACATGTTTGTAGGGCATTGGTACACTAATAGACAGGCAGTACTGTTTGTAGGACATAACCTATGTTTTTATATGTCACAAGCTGTTACTGTACTTATGATTGTCCATTCTTTCTAGAGTGTTGTGTTGCATTCTAAAGATTTGATGTTGGGTTAGCCAATGACCATGTTGCCTCACTCAGTTCATTTGTATATAGCTTTTATATTTTCCGCTGAATTGTCACCTCACTGTATTTTCATTATACCAATATGTTAATTGGTGGCTATTCACATGACTCATTACATACACAGCCACCTGGATTACAGTTGTCATTCATACACTGACATAAATGTGTAAGGCACACATACAAGACAGGAAACATGAAACTAGTGATACTCTCTCTGATAGTCTACTAACCAATGTAGTGAGGCTTCCATTAAGTATTACTCCCTCTCCCGGTCACAGTACTTGTGTTATGTTGTAAGGTTCACAAAGGTCTAAAAGGGTAGCAGTTATTTTGTAATGTAGACATGTCATTGTTGTATGACACTGTCATGGCATGCTTCTTTTCAAATGTTATGATAAGTAAGTATGCTGGCTTTGTGCAGATTTGCCATGTGTAATGATGGCTGATAAACAAGTGTTCAGGTAATGGCAGGATTTCCCAGGTAAACTGTATTATGCATGCCATGGCATGGCCTGGTGAAACCTGGTCATATTCTGTAAGGGTTGCAGTGGCCCTGACATGGGCCTCTATTGAAATTATCCATAAGTATAGATAATAGGACATAGGGAATGTGTTGTATGCATAAATATTCATCCACTAGCAACAATTATTTTTGTTATACTTCTACATAATCCTTTATCTGAGAATGTGGTTTTAATGACACTTGCAGTGTATGGTGATATACTTTTATTCTCATATGCAGACATCGCATGTTGAAGGTGTAATAGTTAATGCCTGTTACATTTCTGATGTGCACATTAGTTTGTGTTTAATGTCAGCCTGGTTTTCACAGGAATGTGCAGCCTGATAAACATGTGGTTTTCAGTGTTACAGTTTTGATTAATGACCAACATAGCATATAGTGGTACACTTGAGTATGGGCATACCTTATTGTAAGGTGTCATACTGACTGTTTTCTGCCTGTACATTGTGTCACAGTGGGTATGTTAGGTATCCATATAGCTGCAGGTATGAATATTATGTCTTTCTGTCTAGGCTTGTGAATCACCATGGGCATTCACCCATCAGATGCCAGAGACAAGTGCATGTCAGACCACAGGCATGCATTCATCTCTGGGTGCCCACCTATCAGATGCCAGGGGTGAGCACATGCAAGACCACCACCTGAGTCCTCTGATGATGATGAGGACCATGATGGAGATGATGATGGTGATGAAGGAGAAGCTGGACCTGCATGTGCCATCATCCTTGATGTGCTCCAAGGAGAAACTGCCCAGCACCACCACAAGATGATTATTGGGACTACATCTGGGAGGTGATGAATGCTATCTTTCAGACACAGATGAGGGAAATGATGGGGAATTTATTTCAGAATATAACACAGGCTATGTGTACTCATTCAGAGAAATAGCCTGGGAGAGCATTCACG
This sequence comes from Protopterus annectens, assembly GCF_019279795.1. Taxonomy (NCBI): domain Eukaryota; kingdom Metazoa; phylum Chordata; order Ceratodontiformes; family Protopteridae; genus Protopterus; species Protopterus annectens. Next base: position 1,817,204,979 of record NC_056739.1, read on the forward strand.
ATGGTCATCCCCATTAGGGATGTGTGATCCACTTGTATAATGTTGCCACCATGGTGTTTGCCATATAAGCAATTAGACTGTATATGCACAGTTGTGCATGCATAGCATTTTGCTGCCATGTTTATGTGATACACAGCCAAATGTACACTACAGATGTCATGTGACATTTAGCATTATGTTGCACTGTGAACATGACACATCGAACCAAGATGCTATCCTCCAAAAAAGGAACCCAATCTGGTGGTCCCCTGTCATAAACAAACTCTACAACAGAAGAAATAAATTGTTGCAAAAAAGAGTAAAATCACATAATTGGAAGAACTCCCTGGTCAGCCTCAGTAAGAAGCTGAGATCCCTCATAAAATCCTCCAAAGCTAGTTACGAAAACGTAATCGCCACTGATTCTAAAGACAACCACAAATCATTTTATAGCTATGTCAAGAATCTTAATGGCAACACTCAGATCTGCTCTTACTTACAGCACAATGGCACTAAATATACAGAACCAACTGATATTGCCAACATCCTGGCAGATAGGTTCAGTGCTAACTTTACCCCCCCCCTCTCACCCCCTAAACGGCCCATCTCTATACTGGAAGAATGCAAAGTTCCTGTAATCATGGTTGCACAGGTAAAAACCACACTCTCCAAAACCAAGAACACAGCATCCATGGGACCTGACAACATCCCAGGCTGTGTTCTATAAGAACTACAGAATGAACTGTCACCCCAACTAAGCACCATGTTCAATCACAGCCTCACCTCAGGCTTTGTGCCTACTGAATGGCGTACAGCGACAGTTATCCCACTCCACAAAGGGGGAGCAACCACGGACCCTGGAAACTACTGCCCCATTAGCCTAATGAGCCTGGTCTGCAAGGCCATGGAACGTATCATCATGGAACTTATAAACAAAGAGATTGGTAATCTCCAAATTCTGGACCCCACCCAGTTCAAGTTTGTAAAAGGCAGATCATGTCTCCTAAACCTGATAGACTTCTTTGAAGCAGTCACCAACGCCATAGACGAGGGTAAGGTGATTCACACAGCCTATCTAGATCTTGCAAAGGCTTTTGATACCATCCCCCACTCTGGAAGTATAGATAAACTCACTAAACTAGGTATAAATCCCTATGTAACAAGATGGGTTGCCAACTGGCTCACTGACAGAACCCACACTGTGGAAGTAGCAGACTCCAAATCCGACTTCAGACCAGTGACAAGTGAAGTACCACAGGGTTCAGTCCTGGGTGCTCTCCTGTTTGGTATCTACTTTTCTGAAGTACAGGCTAACACAGAAGATCTTTGGCTAATGAAATTCGCAGATGACTGCAAACTAGGAGCCATAATTGAAACTCCTAGCAATGTGGACATCCTACAAAACAGCCTCACTGAGACAGATGTCTGGTGTCAAAGCCATGGCCTCAAGCTCAATGCCAAAAAGTGCATTGTCATCCCCCTTTGGTAAAAACTCTGTACTCATGAGCTACCACATATATGTGGTAGTCTACTTAACATGAAAGTGTGATAAGAGACCTTGGGACAGAGGTGGACAGTAGTCTCTCCTTTGATAATCACATTGCCACAGTAGTCAGGAAATCCTTCTACTCGGCACACCTCATTACAAAAGGTTTCTCATCCAGAAAAAAAGAGGTCATTGTTCCCCTCTACTCATCACTCATTAGACCCATTATAAAGTACAGCGCCCCCTTTGGTATGTACCTCACAAGACATCTACAACAACTGGAAAGGCCGCAGAAATACCTCACAAAGGATTACTGGCCTCAAACAGATACCCCACACAGACCATCTCAAAAACTCCAGCCTTACTCCATCGCGTATCGCCTACTCAGTGATGATCTCTGCCTAACATACAAAGCTATGTTAAACCCAGAGCTGTTGGACATGCTCCACTTAAAGAAATCCCAATCCCTCTGAGTTACATGCTCTAGGGACCTAAACCTTGTCACCACAATAAACAGAACATGCTGGAGGGATAGATTCCTGTCCCAGAGACTTCCCATACTCTGGAACAAACTACCTATCTATATTAAACAAAGCTCCTCATTAGCACTCTTCAAGAAAAATCTTGATTGGATGGGAAATAGGAAATTCACCCCGGGGATTACCTCTATGGCACTGCTTGACAGGGGCACAAGAAAATATTTTTTTTGGGTAGCAAAAGCTAGGGTACCTTTTTGGCTAGGCTTGCATAGGCCCTAGGGCCAATAGCCTAATACCTTCCTATGAACCTATGAATCTATTACCACATCAAGCATGCAGTCATCATGCTGCTGTCCATGAGTTTCTGCACTTGATGTATACATTGCTCCATGTGGGCAGATGTGGTACTCATTACTTGTGTATATGTATGCTGCTATTCATATTGTTGTTAAGGCCAATGCACTGTGACCCTGTATGTCACACTTATACATTTTGGAGTTAACATGCTGCTACTAACACAAGAGTTCCACTGAATACATGTGTGGGATTGACAGCAGCTCACAAACAACATTTTGCCCATACTCTACAAATAACACAGTGGTATGGGTATGATTTGTGGGTGGCCATGTCATGTCTGTTCAACAGCAGGCCATGTCCTTGCCCCTGTGCTGTGGATGACACTTGCATGCTCTCACACTGGCATACTGGCTTTGTGTGTGGCATGTACTGGCACAGATGGTGCCATGTTTTATCATATAAATGTCTCCTCTATATGAGTAGTCGTACTTTACTGAATAAATAGACCACTACTGTACATTCATGTATACATCCTAGTACTGCTGATTTATATAGTAGCATTAACGTATCCTTTTTTGGCCTATGTTATATTTCCACATGCATTCCTTATTCACAAAATTTGCATATTTTGGCAAATGGTGTACATATGGACTGATTTACGTAGATGTATCTATACACATTCCGATCAATAGTGGAACACCATTGTAGCTTGGGACTGTGAACAGTCATTGGCTTCGTGTTATTCTGTTGTAATGTAGTTCACAAGACTCTCCTTTGCTCAATCATACCCATAGTCAGTGATACACACACACACACACACACACACACACAAAATATATTACTGCAGTTGTTTATTCCACATGTTGTAGTACATTGATATGACAGTACATATTTGTATATACTGTCATGCCAGTATATATTTATATGTGATACTGACTCTTAGCTTGTTTACCTATGCTTCTTGCTGTTAGATGATTGCACAATATTGTGTATGTGATTTATATACTGCCATCTCTACTGATGTCAGCAATGCAGTCTGTCCATGTGACATACATTGGCCATTCACTTCAATGTAGTTTGGGTTGACTTCAACGCCACCCTGTGTGGTGTAGACATGCATTTGTGATGTGTCCCCTTACATATTGTTGCCCTGCTTATTGTTTGCCTACATAGCTGTGGTGCCATGTCCTCCATGACGTAGGCTCATGTTTTCCACCTCCCTTCCTCCTTTGTTACTATGGCATATATCATTGCACATTTGTATGATAAATGTCCACCTTTCTTAGAATTCTCAACCATACTCATGATTTGTTGCTTCATTAGAATGTCAGCTTATACCAGCCCTATAGGCATTAGACAGATGCAGGACACAAGCACACAAGTTGCTGGATACTGTTTGCACTGCATCTTTGCTCTTGTTCTACTTGTGTGTTGTATACTAACCAGTGTAATTTGTTGAACGTCATGTGCTCAGCCTGATAGTTGTTACATAGCATTAATCATGGATTTCAGAATGTATATTATTACATGACATGTCATTGGTGTGTGTGCATGTGCGTTGACATTGCTTTCCGATAGTTTCCTGTTAGACCAATGAAGGTCACCCATGTACATCTACACCTCTGTGTTGCCTTTGACATGTTATATGTTTGTGATATATACATTCCATTATGCATCTGTTAAAGTTGTGGACACGTACTTGTGTAAGCAGCAATGACTGTGTAACCTTGCTACAGTTCTGCTGTTTAGCACTATGCTTGATTGTTTGCCTTTCACATGTACAGTTGGAGGTTGTATTCTGTCCTTTGCTGGTATTTTCCACCAATTCATGGGCTGCATTTGCTCATGTGTGCTGTTGCTTCACTTACACTTGTATTGCTGACAGACTGTTTGGGTATTGAATTCAATATCCAATGTGTACTGTGATCCCTATTTGTTACCCTACAATACACAACTGCTATCAGTCATACACATCCAGGTATAGCTGTCACAGAGTTTGCAACATGACATAATGTAATGATGCATAGGTACATATATATTTCTGCATTTCACAATGGCTGGAATACATCCCCACCCTGTTTGTCAACCTTCCATTGCCCATGTTGTAGTGTATGCCATCTGTGTACCTTACCTTTCCTTACTGTTTATTTCTGACCTTTGTCTCATGTCTTCTGATATTTGTTATGTGTATACCTGCTGTTTTGCCCTTCCCCTCTGCTTTCCCTGTCTTTTCCTTTCCTTCTATTCTCCAAAAAACAAAAAATGGGGTCCATTCCCAACAAGCAAACATTGCCCATGCCCTTCTGACTGTCTCTCAGTTTTTTCCTATTTGAACATACATCTTGTGTGCCCCTCTTCTTCATCCATACCCCACATCTGCTTTTCTACTTCCCTACTTCCTTGGAGGTGTGCATTACCTGTGTTACCCACACATGTCCTGAACCCGTTGTTACCTACTGTTAGCTCTGGTGAAGTGGCCATGATTGTCCTTCACCTTTATTAATTGTTTATTAGAAATTTTACCAATTCTATCAGAATCTGTAATTTCTAGCAAGTGTATTTTATTAGTACATAGGTTCATAGGTTCATAGGTTCATACTAGGCTATCTGCCCTAGGGCATTTATAAGCCTAGCCAGAATGTGTTTGGCTTTCACCACCCATTTTAAATTTATTTTGCTATGCCCTTTTTTGAGGTTAGTATACTGTGCCTCTGTCTAACAGTGACACAGAAGTGATACCCAGGGTAAACCTACGATCTCCCATCCACTCATCAAGATTCCTCTTGAAGAGAGTCAATGAGGGACTCTGCCTAACCTGGACTGGGATTTTATTCCAGAGTGAAGGGAGCCTCTGGGTTATGAATCTGTCCCTCCAGCATGCCCTATTTATTTCAGTGCTGAGGTTCAAGTCTCTCAAGCGTGTAGCTCAATGGGATTTGGAGTTTCTGAGGTGCAGCATGTCCATTAATTCCGGGTTGGACATGGCTTTATATGTCAGGCACAGATCGCCTCTGAACAGGCGGTATGCCACTGAGTAGAGTTGGAGTTTCTTTAACCGGGCAGCATATGGCATCTGTTTGAGCCCTTTGATCCTCTTGGTAAGGTACTTTTGGGGTCTTTCCAGTTGCTGCAGGTGTCTGGTAAGGTACATTCCAAAAGGGGCATTGTACTCAATTATGGGCCTGATGAGGGATGAGTAAAGAGGCACGATGGCCTCCCCTGATCTAGATGTGAATCCCTTCATGATTAGGTGGGCTATATAAAATGTTTTTCTAACCACTTTGGCCACGTGGTTGTCAAATGAGAGATTGCTATCAACTTGGGTCCCCAGGTCCCTAATTACTTCTTCGGTACTTAATGGATTACCACCTATGTGGTAATTTGTGGGCACTTTGTTTTTGCCAAAGGGGATGACTATACACTTTTGGCATTTAGCTTGAGGCCATGGCTCTGGCACCAGTTGTCTGTTTCTATGAGGCCCTTTTGGAGGATGCTTGTGTCGGCTGGAGAGTCAATTATGGCGCCCAGTTTGCAGTCATCTGCGAACTTGGTCAGCCACAGTCCTTCCATGTTGGCCTGTACCTCCAAGAAATATATACCGAACAAGAGAGGTCCCAGGACTGAGCCTTGTGGGATGCCACTTGTAACTGGTTTGGAGTCTGACATGGCTCCAGCAATTCTAACCATGTGGGTTCTGTCCTTGAGCCAGTTTGCAACCCATCTAGTGACATAGGGGTTTATATTTAAGCTGGTGAGCTTATCTATAATGCCCGAGTGGGGTATTGTATCGAAGGCTTTTGCAAGGTCTAGGTAGGCTGTGTGGACCACCTTCCCCTCGTCAATGGCCTTGGTGACTGTTTCAAAGAAATCAACCAGGTTTAAGAGGCAGGATCTTCCCCTAACAAAGCCAAACTGGGTAGGATCCAGTGTCTGTAGGTCCCCAATATCTTTATTTATGAGGTCCGTGATGATCCTTTCCATAGCTTTGCAGACCAAGCTAGTCAGACTTATGGGGCAATAGTTTTCAGAATCTGTTGAGGCACCACCTTTGTGGTGAGGGACCACAGTTGCTGTACGCCACTCTTTGGGTACATATCCTGTAGTAAGGCTGAGATTGAACAGTAGTTTTATGTTTGGGTTTAGCTCTTCTTGGAGTTCATGTAGGACGCAGCCCGGGACACCGTCTGGTCCCATTGATGCTGTGTTTTTTGCTTTGGAGAGGGCGGCTCTTACCTGAGCATCTGAGATGTCAGGGGGGCAGCACTCTGCTGGGATAGATATTTGCCCTTTTGGTGGTTGGGGGGAGAAGTTTACGCTGAACCTGTCAGCTAGGATGTTGGCAATGTCTGTGGGTTCGGTGTATTTTTTGTCATTTTGGACTAATTCTGAGCATATCTGGGAATTACCACCCAGGTTCCTAACATAACTAAAGAAAGCCTTGTGATTATCCTTAGTGTCCTGTGCAATTTTTCTCTCGAAGCTGGCCTTAGACGATTTTATGAGTGCCCGTAGTTTTTTGCTAATAGTGATCAGAGATGCCTTCCTTTTTTGGAATTTTGCTCTATCATTTAGTAGCTTCCTCCTTCTATTGTATAGTTTGTTTATGACTGGGGTCCACCAGACAGGACGTCTGCCTTTGGAGGATTGGGTCTTAGTTTTATTTGGGATCGCATGATCCATGCATTCCTGAAGGTGTTCATAGAATGCATTTATAAAGGATTCTGTGGTCTGGGCCGTATTTTCCACAGGCCCGGGGGCTTTGAAGGATTCCACCTCAGTTTTGAGGAGTGTGAAATTTGCTTTAGAGAAGTTTTTCACTGTGGTTTTCTGGGCAGGGGGTGGGGTCAGGATGTGAATATCCAGTGAGATTAGTTTATGGTCTGATCTTACCAGTGAGGGATACACTTCTGGTCTGGTGCATAGAGTCCCCATGTTGATGATGATCAGGTCCAGTATGTTTTTCCCTCTTGTGGGAGTGGTAACAAGTTGTTCCATAGCATTTGAGTTTATAAATTCTAGGAACCTTTGGGCTAGGGTGTTGGAACATGACCAGCGGAGACATCCATATTTGTCTCTGAACTTACTGGAGGGATTGCTGAGGATATGTATTACATACAAATGTCATGCAGCTTACATTGGGATAGTATAATTTCTGTAACAGCAGGAAATCATGCACATCAAGCTTTATATGACAGTTTTCATGAAATACGGAGTGGCTGTGATGGCTAGGCAATGCACCAATGCTGTTGCTGCTCAACTCTGTTATGCGCCGAGATATTCTAAGTTCACTGAGGCATATTTGCATATTACAGGCTTATTCACATATTTTGAACTGATATTGGCAAAATGTGCCAGATTCTGTGAACATTCTGGAATCTATCCCAGTTACTAGAGAATGGAAATCAAACAATTACTAGAGAATGGAAATCAAACAATTACTAGAGAATGGAAATCAAAGTCCAAATCAACTGCATTTAAAGTAGCAAACGTTGTAATGGTGATAAAAGAACTGCAAGCGGGATCTTTAGAAAAGGCTAGGACCAAATTACATAGAAAAAATGGAAGTTGTGGGAACAATGCACACATAAAAATGTTTTGGAGGAGGAATGAGGGTTAAAAGAATGCAGGAATTGACAAATCTATGTAATTTTGGATTGATTATATTGCATGAAAGTATATATGCGTTGTATAATGTTTGTAACTATGAAAAAGTAAATATGGTTTGTTTTCCTTTATATAAATGTAAGTTTGCCTATGTCACAAGTGATAATTCAATAAATGTGTTATAAAAAACATAAATAAATATGTGTATAATAAAGCCTTGGCTGGGCAGGTGCAGGCTATCCCTTGCAAAGCAGTTAGGATTGTCTAACATGTCGTCCCAGGCTGATATATATTAGACCCCCTTGGAATGACAGCAGAAGCTAAACCAATTGTTAAAGTCAATAATCTTTTGTAAATATTATGGCATCATTCTTGGAGATGGTAAAATGCTGCTGAATACTGGGTTCATACCTGCCTTGGACACATATTCCAAGAGCTCCATCATGTATCTCTTTGTGTTTTCCAGGGAGGTACATATCAAGTCATTTGCACCTATGTGTATTATGATAGTGTCAAATGTGTACTTATGGTGCAAGTTCTCGAGTGTCTGCATGATGTGGTGAATCCTGGCACCTGATAGGCAACTGACCATGACACGCTGCTTCACATCATGGTGAGTGATTCATCAGTGTGTCTCACAACTGAGTCACCTATCACTATGATGTTGGATTGTGTGGATATTTGCCTTATGGCATTTCAGCTGAGATGCTGTGACTCTTAGATGTATGTTTCAAGGTGAGTGCTGCCTGTGTTGTGTATTTTTGAAGTTGCAAAGGGTATTTGTTTCTTATGTTACTTTTAGGAGGCAGTTGTGGTTTATGTAGGTTACTTTTAAGAGCCTCAGCATATGCAGGTGTATGTGTTTGGTCTGATCTGTGCATTATAGGTTTAGTGTGGTGTGTGCTACCAGCAACACCCTGCCAGTTGTTTGTAGTATCTTTATGTAAGAGTTTGGCTTCCAATAGCATTAAATAACTGCACCCCTCACATGCTGTATTATTTTGTTTAAGTAGTTGTTAGTAAACATGAGACAATTGCTACATTGTGTCAGGATGCCCATTTCAACCAAGTTCACAACAGAGATGATTGGAAAGTGCAAATTCATGGTTTTAGGTCCTTAGTAATTTGAGCCGAAGTAGAAGTAGTGCCTATGAGGTTTGAAGATTACTACTAGAGGGGATGACTGTCTGGTAGTGGAGATAGTACTGGTCTCAGCACAGATGGATGAAGCTAGGAATCAACGATCCATAGATCCTTCTTTCGCCAGAATAAAAAAGAGTAGCATTAATACCAAGCTGCTTCCTGAGAAATAATATTAACCCAGATGTTCACTTGCTACTCTTGGTTAGTCACATTTTATTCTCCATCTTCATCACTGAACTAATTACTGACCAATCTAACTTGGATATCACAATGTACAAAGATAATATTCTTCTCCTTTGCCATGAAATATCTCCCACTACTTTGCAAACACAGCTACAGGACCCCTTTGACACTCTGTAGTATTGGATTACTCAAAACACATTAACTGGCAGCCTTCAGACATCTGCAGTTATGTTCTTTGCTACTCCACAAAAAAGTAAGTAATCCATTAAAAATTTAAATGAAAGATCCAGAAGGCAATATAATTAGTCATGTCCATGAGCAAAGTATCTAGGTCTTTGAATCCTTCTCTCTGTCTTTGAAATATCAAACAGAAAAAGAAGTTCATAAAGTCAACAGTTGAAACTCACATACAAGATAACCAGCCTACCCTCCTGTGTAGCTAGGAAGACATTAGCAAATAATGTTTTCATTCTCATACTTGAGTATGCCTTCTGCAATATTACATTAACCTCTTCATGCATTTCTTACCTCCTGCAAAGAACAGGACGTAAAATATTACAATATTTTGCTTTATACACTTAGTAGAAAATAAAACCCACCTCTGTCTCTTGCTGCAAAAATCCACATTGATGGTAATCACAAGAGGAGTAACTCAGCTGATATCCTCTTTTTTTCTACAAGATAATAAATGAAAAGGCATGCCCCTCCTGGTTCCAAAACTAGGAATAAGGATATCAGAATAAACAATGAGGACATCCTTGCATGAATAGATTATCATTTAAAATACTTTTCGGTGGAAACTTCGCTCTCAAGGTGAATTTCTTGGCATACATGTTTTGAACACACAATAAGTTAGGATTGCTTACCCACTCATAATCCACTATATAAGGGTAAGCACTAAGGTTTTCATCAAGGTTTACTCTGCTGCTACACCTCCCAGCAGCTGGGATATAGCTTTACACTATTACTGCTTACTCTACAATGGGTATATTGTTCACAAGCCTGTTGACATTGTCACAAGTAAATAGTTTATATTGATTCAAGCTGTGCTTCTTCTTTTTTATCAGTGAAAATAATAGGCTTCACATTACATCATGTATTTAACAGTTCTGATCACTCACCACCTTATGCACCACACACCACCTTATGTACACATATTTCTGCAGTCCATTTGCCAAGTAGTATTTACATCTGTGTTGTGCAACTTTTCCTAAAACACACCTTAATATGTAACTTGACCTGTCCTGTATACGCACACTTACACGGTTACTGGATAGTGTGAGATGAAGTGAGGATAATCATCATTTATGAGTGAAGGACACAAAACTGCCTACAGCCCAGTAGGTACACAGGCATAAAGGTTTCAATAACTGTAAGTGGTGAGGGGTAGTAAGAAGGGTAAAAAATGTTTACACTTGTATGATTTTTTGTTTTCTTTCTTCTGTGTATCAAGCCCCACTATTATGAATGGTGAAAGCAAATGCAGTTACCCCTCTACAGAAGGTGCTAAAGCACTGCCCACTCAGTCTACAGGCTTTCTGTACCTTCCACAAAAGATGAGAAAGAGCAGGAAGCCTGCAGATTTTTAATGGTTGTTGTGGAAAAAGCACTAACATGATGTGACAAATAGTAAACAGCAGGACCTCCATGGCTGAAATAAGTAACAGTATGAGGTAAGTTTATTTTTCTTTTTTAACCATGACAGGCAACCAGATACAGCCAGTTGACAGTTTTTGCAAGCTATTAGAGTACTTTGCAATCACCAGTCAGCATTTCTTTGTTTGTATGAAATAATGTTGAAAATACATTACCACAGTCCATAGTTTATTTATGTATTGTTTGTTTCATTACAGTTGAACACTGGAAATGTATGCAGACAACAAAGAAGCTGTAATTGTTGGGTAGAAGACAGTTGGTAAACCAAAGTGACTGCTGTTTGTTCATTATTCTAGCTTTGCAGGAGTTACCAATCTACATTTTAGGCCTAGAAACAGTGACAAAGCAAAAACATAATAAGGCACAGATGCCCAAAATCAGGGACAGATCATTGTTATTGTTTTATAAACCTAGATTGTTACTAGAATGGCAAATTTGACATTTGAATGTTTTTGAAGGGTATGAAATCTTAAACTCAAATATCTGTCATTATTTATTTTGAAATCACTAAATAATGTTGGTCATTATCTAACGATTGCAGTCCTCAGTAATTTGCCAGAAAATGACAGGTTTTACTTGGAAAATATCAAAACATATGCCAAACCATGGACCTTCTGTGAAAACTGAACCAATTGAGGGTTATGAACTAATGTCATCTGTGTGAAGAAAGCTAAATTACAATGACACTGTTTATGTGAAAAAGGGTTGATACATTACATTACACTGGTCATTATTTTTTATTGCAATCAGACATATGAGGTGTACATAGTCAAAAAACTGGCTATAACTACTGGTTGGGGGCTATGTATGGAAGAAGGTTAATGCGCATTTGTGTGACATAAATTGTAATACTTTACTGTGGCTACTATGTATTGATGTAAAACACATTCTAAATTCATTAATGTGGCTATTATCAGTATTATTACTATTAATATTATTGCTACCTCAATCAGACATGTGAGAAGTAAATGGTCAGCAAAGTAACTATGGTTGCTGCGTAATGGGGGTGTCTGTGGTTGCAAATGACCCTGCTATTGCTTGCTCAATTTAGATAGTATTTATTCTGACTTTGCAGGATTAATATGTATTTGAGTAAAGTATGTTGGAATACTTTATTGTGGTTATTGTGTGTATGTGTGAAACAAGCTAAAAATGCTTAACTGTACATTGGAGGTGTGCACAGTCAACAAAGTCGGTGTAATGTATGGGTGTCAGAGTACCTTTAGATGCAAATGGCTCATTTTATCATTTGTTCAACATAAACATTCATTATTCTTACTTTGAATACCTAATATATGAAGTAAGTTTGAATACTTTAATGTAGTCATTTTCTTAAATCATAATAAGACATCTAAGGTGTACACAGTCAAAGTGGCTGTAATCGATTGGCATGGGTGCCAAATGTGGATAAACCTGACTTACTCCTGCTGTTGTTTGAGCACTCTTAAACAATCATTAGTCTGACATGGCAAAAGTGGTGCCCTACAATGTGTTGTATTTACTAAAATCAATGTAAATCTACTGCTGCTGTTGCTTCTGATTATATGTTTGTGGGGGTATTTCAAAATGTTTAAGAAGAATGAGTTAGCCTTAATTTATTTCACTTTCAAAATTAAACATCATAATTGTATAAAACAATTGTCTATCTGTGGTGATTTGGGCAGGAAACAACTGGTCATTGACACAGCAGCATAGTGATTGGCTGTCTGACATCACATGGTTTTCTGTTTAAGTTTTTGGATAGAGCTCTTTATTTGTAGATTCTAAAAGGCCTCTTTCTTTCTGTGTGGTTTTATCCATGTGGCATGGCTTTTCTAACACCCAAAGAGATGCCATAGGTGAATTGGCATTCCTCCAAGTTGCCTGTAGATAAGCAAGTAGTGCTTTATCTTTTGATATGCCTAGATTATGAGAGACAGTAGTAATACATGTGTGTGTGTGTGTGTGTGTGTGTGTGTGTGTGTGTGTGTGTGTGTGTGTGTGTGTGTGTGTGTGTGTGTGTGTGTGTGGGCATGTGTGTGTGTGTGTGTGTGTGTGTGTGTGTGTGTGTGTGTGTGTGTGTGTGTGTGTGTGTGTGTGTGTGTGTGTGTGTATGTGTGTGTGTGTGTGTGTGTGTGTGTGTGTGTGTGTGTGTAAAACACATCAAGACTCTCAGAATGTTTAGGTGCCTAACAGCCTCTACATCTCATGCTATATAAGTGGATGTTAGCACAGGCTTAGTATAGTTCTCTGCCCTGGACCCTATCTCAAGTAAAACCAATCCTGCTCAGAGTCTATAGCTTATATTGTGGGGCTGGGGACAGTGTGGTCATTATTTTTTTTTTTAATTTTCCTCAAAATTAAACTTCAGAACTGTGAGGGGCTAGGGACAATGTAGTCATTGAATTAAGCTTCTGATGTGTTCACAGGAGGTCATTATATTTTGTGAGGGGCTGGGACAAGTATGGGCATTATTTGTTTAGCATTCCTCATGATCACACCTCAAAATGTACATGAAAGATCCCTATAGCTTGTCTAAGGACATTGTACTGTCTAGCAGCAACAAGCTGGAATGTATTACATTGTGCTGTAATCATTATGTTTTCATTCTCCTCACATTCACACCTTAGACTTGCATACAAGGGGTTATTTGGGGGTAGTAGAGGTAAAGAGGAATGCTGTGTGCACTTTAGGAACAGCAACAAGATGAAACATGCTACTGTGTTTTGTTTGTTCTTTCACTTTCATTGCAGTCTAACATCAAAGGGGTACATAGAAGGCAGCTATCTTTTAGTAAGGTGAAGAAGCATGCCATGTATATGTATGACAGCAGCACTTGAAATATGTGGCCATTTTTTCCTACACTTTCATCCCAGACTAACACAAAAGGGATGCACAGAAGGTAACTACCTTTTTGGAGGTATGTAAGTAGGCACTATTCCTAGATATGGCTTATGTCTCCTCACAAGCATTTGTCTTCTCTGATTATTTGAAAATAATAATTTGTCAACTTTGAACATTAAGACTGAGATGTGATGTATTTCTTCTTTGAAAGGAAACTGTAATACTTAACTCCTTTCCTCTATTGCAATTCTTTGTTCAGACCATCTATAACTCAAAATGCTTAAAAAAAAGCTATAGAATGCACCACAGAGCATCTAGAACCTTATGTTTTCTGGGAGTCTAATAGCCTCCAGATCTCCAGTTTAATTCAATTATTTTTATAGCTGTTATAGTACAGTTTTTTGTTAGAGTATGTTGAAAGAATATCAGAAAAAAAGCTGAAGAATAAGAAAGAGCTTGAGAAAGCCAAACCAAATAAATACAGGCATTCATATACAGACATACAGACATATTAACAAAGGTGATGTATTAAGACTGTAATGTGAGTAAATTGAGGGTGGGGCACAGATAGGCATGGAGGTCCATGTAGTCCTCTGCCTGGGCTACATTTCACCTAAATCTAGCCCTGACTGCAGGAGTGGGCCAATAGTGCAAGACCTTGGAGTGCAATTTGAAAAAAAAAATGGCTACACTCCTGTTTGGTACCAGATACAATAGTACTGGTATCAGGTTTATCACCCGACATAAAGCAAATAACTGTAGTATAGAACTTCATCTGCATCACTAAATACTGTATATGGATACTGTATATCCATAGTTTGGATGCCTCTTCATGTCAGCAAGGGTTTTTAACTCTCAGATCTGATTGGTTGATTGCCTACTCTAAACTGTCAATGTGTATTGCATTTCCCCTTTTGGTGTGGCTTGAATCACGGCAAAAAGGTCCTCCTCAAAGGATTAGTTCAATTACTTCAATAATGAAAAGTATAGCCACATACTACAAATCTTAATCAACTATTAACGAGAACAGTTTCAAACAACAGAATGAGATTTGCACAAATCAAGCTCACATGGTGGTATGAGGGATGATGGTCTGACCTTTACTAAAAATATGGTATTATGACATGTGACACCTTCATTGTTCTGCAGTGCATGCATTTATTGTTATACTTGGTTGTGCTAGTAGGGGTTATTCCAAAAGAAGTATACAACACTATGATGTAATTGACACACACAAAACATTTTCTTAAGGTATGGGTAGAAATGGATATGCATTGTCAGGAAATATGAAGTTAATAAGACTCTTGTGGCACAGCTGCACACAATTCCAACTATAGCTTTGACATGTAGTAACATTTGAACTTTTCATCTATCAGATATACATGTGCTTGCACACGCACACACACACACACACACACACACACACACACACACACACACACACACACACACACACACACACAGACACACATGCACATACACTCACAGACACAGACATCTGCTCGCGCGCACACACACACACACACACACACACACATACACATATATGCACACACATGTGTGTGTGTATATATATATATGTATGTATATATATATATATATATATATATATATATATATATATATGTATGTATATATATATATATATATATATATATATACTGTATACATATCGATACATACACATATAAGTCTGGCAGTGTAGGTTGTATTCTTTGGTTGAAAGGAAAGTTCATCTATAGTGATGAGAGACTGCTGTAATACCAGGGATGGAGAATATGCTCTTTCCCCAGTATTGTGCGGGTATAGGAATTGGTATATATATCTGCATGTCTACATATATATATATATATATATATATATATATCTATATATATATATATATATATATATATATATATATATATATATATATATATATATATATGGGTTCCTATCTAATGGCCGAATTAACAGAATGCCGAATTACACATTCCCGACACGAGTGTTCCGAACTTACACATTGCCGATCGGTTAAATTGCCAAATAACACTACGCCTAATCGAACATGAACTCTACCTGAATGTATCCCATAGCATACCTCGTATAATGTTAATCATGGTGGACTTTACAAGCAAAGCACCGGAAACTTAAGGTAAGCTTAAACACACTAGTACACACCATAAAAAATGTTTTTGCAGGGGGGCTAAATATACCAACTCCGAGACCGCACTACAGTGGGGAAACACATAAATTCACTTTCCCCACTGTAGTGTGCTTTTGCATTGTGTTATTTGGCAGTTTAACCGATCGGCAAAGTGTAAGTTCGGCAAACTCGTCTCGGGAATGTGTAATTCGGCATTCTGTTAATTCGGCCATTAGATAGGAACCGATATAGATATATATATATGGATATAGATATAGATATACATGTAAGTAGTAGAGGTGTGGGGCTTGCCCTTACAAGCCCCACAAATGGATGCTGGGATGCTTTTGTTTTTTTTTTTTAGAAAGTGCATGCTCCTAGATTATGTCTTGGAGGATGCATGTTGTCAGGTCTATCATTTTTTCATCAATGTTATGTGACAAGATCTACTGTAAAGTACACACATATCTATATCTATATCTATATCTATTATTATATATATTTACTATCAAAATGTAGAATTGAGGTTAGGCAAATACGGGAATGCCAAATGTGTGTTGATTGATTCCCATATTGTTGAACTGTAATTCTACAAGTGTTCTATGTAGCGAATGTCACTGTGCATTTGCTCATATGTGGAAGACATTAAGACTAGAGATTGTGGTACAGTGCAGATCAGAAAATGTATCCTTTTCCTCACTGTAGTGCAGTCTTGGAGTTGGAAAATATAATTTGCAGGGGGTGCAGGGAGGCACATGTATTTCAGTGATGTGCAGTACTGAGCTGCATACGCTTATGCTGCTGGAAAGCAGGTAGGTGTAAGTGGCAGCAGGTATAACAAACAATGATATAAAAAATGCCGAATTCAATACTGTTGGTACTTTTTGACAGTCGTCTAATTAATATTTTGCACGTCGACATAACAGTACCATGTTTTGAAGAAATTTTTGTGACATTCGGGATTTTGATAGCAAAACACACACACACACACACACACACACACACACACACACACACACACATATATATATATATATATATATATATATATAGAGAGAGAGAGAGATCTACCATCCACAAATGTTGCAAATCAGGTTTCCGTCCAGTAGATGGAGTTTCTTCAGTGTATACAAAAAATACATACATCCTGTAGTTAAACAAAAAAACACAGTACAACGATGGTGAGCAATCCAGAAGGTAGCGTATAATATATTTATTCATTGCCTAATATATTTTTATGAAAAAAAGCTTAATTCTTTGTAAACTTTGGTCTGTGACAACTTGGATTTCGTCCATAATTTCAAGGACAATGCCTCTTTTAAAGAATTACACACATATTATATTAGGCAAATATTGTTGTGGGACAGTGATTTGGAAAAGCATAAGTTAAAAACATTTCACTAGGGATTTAAAAGAATGTGATGCTCACATGGTATTTTTTTAAAGATAAGGCCCATCATTCAGTTCATTCTGTGCAAGATGAGGAAAGGATTAAAGGCAAAAGTTATTTCAGATGTAAAAGAACTAATTCCATGTCTATTTTACAGAATGGTAATATGTTCTGTGGGGGTCTGCCACAGATATTGACATTGATATTTCTCCCCTAAAGATCAGAGTGTGTGTGTGTGTGTGTGTGTGTGTGTGTGTGTGTGTGTGTGTGTGTGTGTGTGTGTGTGTGTGTGTGTGTGTATGTATGCCTTTAAGAAGCTTCCTAGGTGCTTGCACAAGTGTATAAGTACTGAGCACATGCTAGCCTGACTGCCATTTTGTAGTAAGCTGTTGAGATGTAAGCATGTATGTCTGAGTAGTCTGTCAGTTAATCTATTTGCTTATATTTTGTAAATCCATATAAACGAACTACTCTGCCTGTTTGTCATCTATAATAGAGAGAGAGAGAGAGAGAGTGAGAGAGAGAGAGAGAGAGAGAGACAAATTACATGGTGTCAGAAGAGGCATATCTAAAAATGGACATGGAGCCAGAATGAAATTTTTCAGGTCGAGACCAAGAGGCACTCGGTTAACACTGGTGGAATATACAGGAGTGAATCATCCCTGCTGCACGTGTAATTTGCAAAACAGTTCAGAAACAAATTTCAGATATTAAAACTTGCTCAAACTATTTCGTATTCGCAAAATATGAAATGAGGCATTTAGAATGCTATAAACAAATTTCTAAGCAACAGAAATATCCGATATTATGACATATTAACAGAAATATTTGAAATAACTACAGAAAATGTTTGAAACAAAGTCTTAATCACATAAAACGAATAAAATAAGGGAGACAACCACATTTTTTTCACTAAAAGCTACTTTTTGCATTAATCAAAAATTTTCAAGATGTCTGAAGTGTATGAAATGTTTGCATGTTTATGTAGTATTACAGTAGAGTTATTTTCACAAAATACAGCCATTACAGAGGATATTTTGCAAAATAAAGCATTTCCAAGAGTTTATTCTGCATTTGAATGTTATTACAAGTAATGGCTGTGTGCATGTTCGTATATAATTACAAGGGCCATATTTTTCAATGTATTTGGGCATAATTTGTTGGCATGGCAGATGGATTTCGAAAACCAAGTCTACTTGTGTTTGACAATAATATTGCAGAGAACTGGAGAGTGTTTGAGCAACAGTACAATATTTTCATACAGGCTGCATTTTCTGATAAAGATGACCATACAAATGCATTTATTCTGCTTAATTTAGCTGGTTCAGAAGCCATAGAAAGTGAGCGTTCATTTGTGTATGGACTTGCTGTCTTTACAGGAGAGGGGGAAAACCGTCATATAGTTGTATCGGCTGAGTCAAGGGAAGACCCCGAGTGCTTAAAACATGAAGTTAGAGAAATGTGTAATCCCCAAATGAATGTTACAATGGAAAGGCACTTATTTTACTCAAGGGATCAAAAGCCTGGTGAAACTTTTGCAGCATATATAACAGACTTGAGAAACAAAGCTAAAACTTGCAGATTTTGGTGATTAAGGGATGGATTGACAAAAGACAGACTTGTGTGTGGTATTAAAGATGATGCTGTGAGTAAGATTTTGCTTTGTGACAGTGATTTAACTTTGAATAAGGCCATTGAGATTTGTCAGATATATGAGCTTACAGAAAAGGACACAAATATGCTTACAAATGAGAGATGCATGCTTCCAGTAAGGTCTAAAGCCCATGTTGCTTTACCAGAAAGGCTCATCCAGACTCTGCTACACTTTGCTGTGAAGGAAAGGTTAGTTTGCTTTTATTTTTTGTATTTTGTATTACTTTATTACCTTTTTATATTTTGAATACTGTGGTTTATTTTCTTTACCTTGTGTTTTACTTGCATTCTGCTTTAACAGCATATTAAAACTTCAAAAGAGACCACAGCTCTGTTTCTTCTGAGTCAGGCAGAAATTAGAACTGAGTCAGGCAGAAATTAGAACTGATCAATTAAGAACTCATTCATAAGATAGACAAGGTCACTTAAGGTTAATCATTTGTGAACTGAGGGGGTGGAGCTAAGAACTAAACCATCTATTTAAGGGGTAAAATAAAACATTTCAGAGCTTTACCAGAAAGGCTCATCCAGACTCTGCTACACTTTGCTGTGAAGGAAAGGTTAGTTTGCTTTTATTTTTTGTATTTTGTATTACTTTATTGCCTTTTTATATTTTGAATACTGTGGTTTGTTTTCTTTACCTTGTGTTTTACTTGCATTCTGCTTTAACGGCATATTAAAACTTCAAAAGAGACCACTGCTCAGTCTCTTCTGAGTCAGGCAGAAATTAGAACTGATCAATTAAGGACTCATTCATAAGATAGAAGAGGTCACTTAAAGTTAATCATTTGTGAACTGAGGGGGGGTGGAGCTAGGAACTAAACCTCCTGTTTAAGGGGTAAAATAAAACATTTCAGAGCTTTACCAGAAAGGCTCATCCAGACTCTGCTACACTTTGCTGTGAAGGAAAGGTTAGTTTGCTTTTATTTTTTGTATTTTGTATTACTTTATTGCCTTTTTATATTTTGAATACTGTGGTTTGTTTTCTTTACCTTGTGTTTTACTTGCATTCTACTTTAACAGCATATTAAAACTTCAAAAGAGACCACAGCTCTGTCTCTTCTGAGTCAGGCAGAAATGAGAACTGAGTCAGGCAGAAATTAGAACTGATGAATTAAGGACTCATTCATAAGATAGAAGATGTCACTTAAGGTCAATCATTTGTGAACTGAGGGGGTGGGAACTAAACCTTCTATTTAAGGGGTAAAATAAAACATTTCAGATCTTTACCAGAAAGGCTCATCCAGACCTTACTTCCACGGTGGTGCAGCGGTAGCGCTGTTGCCTCACAGCAAGAGGTTCTCCCGTTCGATTCTCGGCTTGGGTTAGGAGTGCCTTCTGTGTGGAGTCTGCATGTCCTCCCCGTGGTCGAAAGGGCATTCAAAAGACATGCATTCAATGGACATGCCTTCATTGAAGGTTGGGCATTGGGCTGGCAACTCAACACCATAAAAACCAACTGCCAATCAATAGCAGACCGAAGTTCCACTGTGGCGACCCCTAACTGGGAAAAGCCGAAAGACAAACAACAACAACAACCAGAAAGGCTCATCCAGACTCTGCTACACTTTGCTGTGAAGGAAAGGTTAGTTTGCTTTTATTTTTTGTATTTTGTATTACTTTATTGCCTTTTTATATTTTGAATACTGTGGTTTGTTTTCTTTACCTTGTGTTTTACTTGCATTCTGCTTTAACAGCATATTAAAACTTCAAAAGAGACCACAGCTCTGTCTCTTCTGAGTCAGGCAGAAATTTTTCCCGCCCTCTCACCCAGTTACAGTTGTCTTGTTAAATACCATTGTCTTTCTAGTTGCCTGCCTCTTATGTTAATCTGACCATATATCTCATTTCCTCTCTACTTTCACTGGCTTGTGTGAGTAATCACAAAAACATCATTTTTGAAATCCCTCCCCTTCAACTATTTAAATTTATTGGCCAGCCTACTGTATTCCATAGTACCAGAATACAAAAGTGACTATCCCTTTCAATCCATCTTGCTGTTTTAAAAATAGTAACTCTCCACTAAACCTTAACTTTTTAAACAGGTAAAACTTAAGTTACCTACTTTCACATCTAACTTCTCTAGTGCACACTGCGGTGTGCATTTTCTTTCATCTTATCTTTAAGCATCCCGGAGACTAGCACTTGCTCTGATACCTGCTGGAAAGCACTAGGAAGCCTTAAACTGATACAAGCACTCAACTCTCCTTGTTAATAAGGAGAAATTAATAGTAGGCACTAAACAGCCTATAATTACAAAGTACCTTGCTAAGATAAGGGAAAACAACTCCTGTACTTTACAAAAAAAAAAAAAAAGCACCAAACCAGGCATGTCCAATGGTCAGCTTCTGGTGATTTCTCCTGTCCACCTGGTGAATCTGGGCATTCTGGGGCAATGCAGCAATTGCCTCATGTACACAGACAACCATCTCCTCCTACCACCCAACACTACAACCTGTGAGAGATGCACTTACATAGCCAAAATGGAAGCAAAGCTCTCTCCACCCAAGATTGTGCTAGACAGTCAAGAGGAGAGGGTTAACACCCACACTACACCTCAAGCAGCATATAGCCCTTCTAAACCCACACCACCAACACCCACATATAGCAACACTAAATCCACATATGCATAGGTTCTTAACTGTAACCTGCCCAAGCAACAAGGACCTCTGAAGCTGAAACACAAACACCAATCACAACCAAAGTGTCACATAGTTCACAACACCATTGTGCCACCCAGCAGCAGCCCCTAAGGCAAGACAATGTACCTAACAATTTAGTCATAGGTGACTCTATAGTCCGGCACACTGATGTCCCACTCACCAGGTTGAACAAGGAGAAAATTACAGTCAGCTGCCTGTCGGGTGCCAGGATCCACCACATAACACATGCACTCAAGTCACTCCACAACAAGTACAAATATGACTCTGTCATTGTCCATGTTGGAGTGAATGACTTGAGACATACCTCCCTGGACTACATGAAAAGAGACATGGAAGAGCTCTCAGATCATGTGGCCCTGGCAGGTATGACTCTAGCCTTGAGTAGCATCCTGCCTTCACCTAGAATGATACCACAATATAAGGACAAAATGATTGACTTCAAAAATTGGCTAAGCTTCAGGTGTCATTCAAAGGGGATCCAGTATCTGTCTGCCTGGGACGACATGATCGACAGACCATGATGCTTTGCCAGAGATGGTCTGCACCTGTCGCCCCTGGGATTCAGGTTACTGGCTAAGGCTCTTATCACCCCTATAGTGCCTTTTTTAGGCAAAATTCAAAGGACAAAACCAACACCGTAACAGGTACAAGCATGCAAAATCTGAAGGCAATGCTACTCAATGCTAGAAGTCTAAACCACAAAATGCACTCTTTCAAGGCACTCCTAAAAATGGAGAACATCGATATCTGTGCAGTAACTAAGACCTGGTTCAAGGCTCCAGAGAGCACCCCTGCAATACCAGGCTACAACTCTTACCACACTTTTTGGCCACCAAACAAGGACCGAAACACTAAAGGTGAAGGAGTGTCAATATTCACCAAGGATATTCACACCACCAAGCTAGTTGCCCAACACAATGTGTCTGAAATTCTCCAGATGCAACTAACACTAGGTAAGACTGCAGTCCAAATTGTAGCTTGCTACAGATCCCCAAACATACCCCAAGAGTCTCACTACACCTTTCTAAATATACTGGAGAATATTAAGATAGAACCAAACACCCTAATACTGGGTGATTTTAACTACCCTGCCATTAACTGGGAAAACTACTCATGTACCAACACTTTTGCCCAACGGTTCTTGGAATTCATAAATTCCAATGCCCTGGATCAACTAATCCATAGTCCCACCAGGGGCTCCAATATCCTAGAGCTGGTGATTACCAACATGGGAAATTGATGCTCCATGCCTATGGTCACCCCCTCGTTAGTCAGGTCTGACCATAAGCTAATCACCCTTAACATCCACATCCCACCCCCCAGTAAGGAAACCTCCATAAAATCTTCTCCAAAGCCAACTTCATGCTACTCAAGTCAGAAGTGACAAACTTCATGACACCCATGCAGACAGGAACTGAAAGTTCAACTGCTGAATCCTACACTAAGGCACTGTACAAGCACATCCACTCATGTATGAATGATGTCATCCCAAATAGAACCAAGATGCTCTCGTCCAAAAAAAGGAAGCCAATCTGGTGGTCCCCTGCCATAAACAAACTTTACAACAAAAGGAAGAAACTGTTGCAGAAAAGAGGAAAATCCCAGGATGCAAAAAACTCCCTTACCAGCCTCAGTAAGAAACTGAGATCCCTCATAAAATCCTCCAAAGCTAGTTATGAAAATAAAATTGCCAAAGATTCCAAAGACAACCACAAGGCTTTCTACAACTATGTCAAGAATCTAAATGGCAATGCTCAGATCTGCTCTGACCTAAAACAGAATGGCATTAAATATACTGATCCCAAGGATATTGCCAATATCCTGGCAGATCGATTCAGTGCCAACTTCACCCCCTCTAACCCCCTAAATGGTCCATCTCAATACCGGAACATTGCCAAATTCTGGTAATAATGGCCACACAGGTAAAAAATGCACTCTCCAAAGCTAAGAATACAGCATCCATAGGACCAGATGACATCCCGGGCTGTGTACTACATGAACTGCAATATGAACTGGCACCTCACCTAAGTGTCATGTTTAATCATAGCCTCACCTCAGGTTTCGTGCCCACTGAGTGGTGCAGATCTACAGTTATCCCACTCCACAAGGGGGGATCCACCTTGGATCCCGGAAACTACCATCCCATCAGTCTGACGAGCCTTATCTGCAAGGCCAT
Source organism: Protopterus annectens (assembly GCF_019279795.1). Taxonomy (NCBI): domain Eukaryota; kingdom Metazoa; phylum Chordata; order Ceratodontiformes; family Protopteridae; genus Protopterus; species Protopterus annectens. The sequence goes on from NC_056739.1 coordinate 1,817,228,636, forward strand.
GGAGTGTATTATTTTGGAACTTATAAACAAAGACATTGGCAACCTTCAAACACTGGATCCCACCCAGTTTGGGTTCGTGAAGGGCCGATCTTGTCTCCTGAATCTGATTGATGTCTTCAAATCAGTCTCCAGAGCCATGGACAAGGGTAAGGTGGACCGCACAGCCTAGCTAGACCTTGCCAAGGCCTTTGACACCATCCCCCACTCTGGAATCATAGATAAACTTACTAAGCTGGTCATTAATCCCTACATCACCCAATGGGTTGCTAACTGGCTTACTGATAGAACCCATACTGTAAAAGTAGCCAACTCCAAATCCAGCTCCAGACAAGTGACAAGTGGAGTACCTCAGGGTTCAGTCCTGGGACTGCTCTTGTTTGGCATCTACTTCTCTGAAGTACAGGCCAACACTAAGGGAGTCTGGCTAACAAAGTTCAGAGATGACTGCAAACTGGGAGCCATTACTGAATCCCCAAATGATGTGGATACTCTACAAAAGAGCCTTACAGAAACAGATGCTTGGTGCCAGAGCCATGGGCTCAAGCTCAATGCCAAGAAATGTATAGTTATCCCCTTTGGGAAAAAACATGTACCCGGGAATTACCATGTAGGTGGCAGTACACTAAACACCAAAAGTGTGATAAGAGACTTAGGGACACAGGTGGACAGTGGTCTTACCTTCAATAACCACATTGCCACAACAGTCAGGAAATCCTTCTATGTGGCACACCTCACCAATAAGGGCTTTTCATCCAGAAAAAAGGAGGTCATTGTCCCACTGTACTCATCCCTCATTAGACCCATTATAGAATACAACACCCCATTTGGTATGTACCTCAAAAGACATCTGCAACAACTGGATAGGCCGCAGAAATACCTCACTAAAAGATTTCCTGGCCTAAAGCAGATGCCCTACGCTGACAGCCTTAAAAAATTCCAGCTATACTCTGTCACATATTGTCTACTCAGAGACGATCTCTGCTTAACATACAAGGCCATGTCAAACCCAGTGCTGTTGGACATGCTACACTTAAAGAAATCCCAATCCTCAGAGCCACATGCTCCAGGGATCTAAACCTTGTCATCACAATAAACAAAACATGCTGGAGGGATAGGTTCCTGACCCAGAGACTCCCCAGACTCTGGAATAGATTTCCCATACATGTCAAGCAGAGTGCCTCTTTGGCCCTCTTCAAAAGGAACCTTGATTATTGGATGGGAGAAAGGAAATTCACCCCGGGGATCATGTCAGTTGCCCTGCTAGACAGGGTCCAGGGAAGTAAATAGTCTGGGAAGAAATAGCCAGGGAATTGTTATGGCTAGGCTCGTATAGGCCCTAGGGCTGATAGCCTAGTACCAACCTATGAACCTATGAACCTTGATCGTATGCAGCACGTAGCTAACAGAAACAGGCCCAAGCACATGGTTGCAACTGTAAACCCTGCAACACCCACAAGGAAACCCCATAGTAGCTTTCTAGCAAGTTCTAAGGGGTGGTGTGGAAACTGCATAGTCTCAGTTAAGTATAAGAGTGAGTCATCCAACTCAAAGCATGTGCCTATACCCAGTTTCATAGCCAACTGTCATAATTGTGGAGGAATTCATGAACCTAAAATGGAAAAATGTTTAGCTTTTGGTCAGCAGTGTTACGAATGCAATAAGTGGAATCATTTCAAAAGGTTTTGTAAATCAAAGGGCACACATTCTTTTATTAAAATGAAACACTCAAAGAAACAAATAGATCAATTAGAAAGATGCAGCCCTACTTTTTATGTTGATGGTGTGTCACTGCTTCATGAAACAGTCAATGCAGTAGATTTATGAGCAAAGAATGAAGTATTTTGTACTGTTTGGATAAATGTAAGACCCATAGAGCTCAAAGTTGACACAGGTTCAAAGTGCAATGTTATGTCTGCATAAACATTTGCTAGAGCATGTACTTGTGAGAAACTTGATTTGACAAAGTGTGCGAAGCTTGTCGCTTATGGTGGTGAAGGGATTCAAAATGAGGGCTCCGTAGTACTTTCATGTTATTCTGCTGGGAGAAACTACGACTTGTTATTTTGTGTGGTCAAAAGGCACATCCAATAATTATTAGGACTGAGAGACAGTTTGAAAATAGGACTGCTTTTATTTAATAAGGAAGTCCATCATGTTAGTTTGAAAGAACACTGCTCTAATTTCACCCAGTATATTTTCTCTACCTATGCCGATCTTTTCCAAGACAAACATGGCAAGCTTCCAGTTGTTCACTCTATGAAGTTAGACCCAGATGTCAGCCCAGTTGTCAGACCAGCCTGGAGAGTTCCAGTAGCTATGCAGTATAGAGTCAAAGCCAAGCTAGACAAAATGGTGCAGCAAGGTGTAATTTGTCCAGTTGATGAACCGACTAAATGGATATCTTCCATGGTGGTTGCTCATAAGAAAAGCTCAGATGATATCAGAATATGCATGGGACTTGAACAAAGCACTAAAAAAACTCATCATCCAATGTGTACAGTCGAAGAAGTTGCAGCTCTGATGCCAAATGCTACTGTTTTTTCTGTCTTAGATGCAGAGTTCATTTTGACAAATTTTGCTTAACAAGAAATCCTCGCTACTCAGTACATTCAGTACTCCTTTTGGCAGGTACAGATTTTTGAGAATGCCATTTGGGATAAATTCTGCTGGTGAAGTCTTTCAACGTGCAATGGAGCAAATTTTTTCTGGGTACCCCTGTGTTATTATAGTAGATGATATTCTAGTAGGAGGTAATGGTGAAGCTGAGCATGACAGAAACCTTGAGACAGTTCTGTAAAGAGCTTGTCAAGAGAATCTTAAGCTGAATCCATAGAAGTGCAAGTTCAGGTTATGAGAAGTTACTTAGGTTGGTCGTTTGTCTGCCATTTCAGGCTTATGACCAGACCCTTCGAAGCAAAGAACCATTCTAGAGATGCCAGCTCCAGACAATGCTCAAGCCCTTCAGCATTTTCTTGGCATGATTAACTATCTAGGCAAGTTCATTCCAGATTTAAGCCAACTGGCAGCACCACTTAGAGAGCTGACACATAAAGATGTATCCTGGTCATGGTTGGAACAACACTAAAGAGCATTTGATGTCCTGAAACTGACAATTGTCAGTCCACCAACTCTTAGATACCATGATGTCTACAAACCAGTTACTCTTTCTTGTGATGTTTCAAAATTTGGTCTTGGTGCAGTCATTCTTCACGAGGGTCAACCTATTGCCTATGCATCCAGATCTCTAACCCAAATTGAAATGCAGTATGCTCAGATAGAGAAAGAACTCTTGGCAATTGTATTTGTGTGTTTGAAGTTCCATGATTATATTTATGGTAGACCTATCCAGATCAAAACAAACCACCAACCTCTAGTCACTATTTCAAGAAAGCCTATGCATTCAGCCCCAGCCAGATTGCAATGTAAGATGTTGAGATTGCAGAAGTACAGTTTCAATTTTGTCTACACAAAAGGTAAACTTCTTTATCTTGCTGATACATTATCCAGATCACTCAGAAATACCACTGAACAGCATGAGACTGAAAAACTTGATTTTGAAGTCATGAAAGTGAGAAATCTTTCTTCCATATGTCTAGATGAGCTTAGAAGTCATACAGCCTCAGATCCTATTTTATAGAACCTTGACCACTTTATCAATCAAGGATGGCCATCAAAGTAATCTAGCTTTCCTCAAGAAGTGCAACCTTATTTTCCTTTTCAGACACGAGATTTTTTTCTGATGATGGTATTGTCAGGAAATGTCCAAAAGTCATTGTTCCAAAGTCTGTGCAACAAGAATGCATCACTATTTTGCATCATGGCCATCCAGGAACCAATTCTACAAAAAGGAGGGTGAAAGGACTAGTGTTTTGGCCTTCTATGTCACAAGACATAGAGAGAGTACTTTCTTATTGTTCTGTATGTAATAGTACAAAGCCACATCAACAGAAGGAACCGCTTCAGCTAAGACAAATTCCTGAGCTACCTTGGTCGACAATAGCCACTGACATTTTTGAGTGGAATGGTCATCATTCCTTGGTGTTAGTAGACTCTTATTCCAATTGGTTCGAGATGGACCTACTTCCTAATCTAGCATCCAATACTGTCATTACTAAGATGAGGCATCATTTTTCAATTCATGTTAGTCCACACAAAGTCATTTCTAACAATGGTACACAGTTTACTAGCCAGCAATTCAAAAGATTCACCAATGAGTGGGACTTTACTCATATCAGAAGTAGTCCTGAGTATCCGCAGTCAAATGGATTGGCAGAACATGCAGTTCAAAGTGGGAAACAATTACTTGAGAAGTCAAAATGAGATAATAGTGATGTTTTTCTGAATCTCTTGAATCACAGAAATGTTCCTCATGATAAACATCTTGGTTCACCTGCCCAGAGACTTCTGTCAAGACAAACCAGCAGTACATTACCAATTGACAGTAGTTTATTGGTTGCAAGTGCTAAGAATGACAGATTTGTGAAAGCCCATCTGTTAAAGAAATGCCTGGCCCAGAAGTCTTATTATGACAAGTTCAGCAAACTGCTCAATCCATTACGTGAAGGAAAGATAGTAAGAATGCAAACGTGCAAAGGTTATGATCAGATTGAGTCATGAAAAGTATTTGCCCAGAGCTGAGATCATACATTGTGGAATCGCAAGGAGCAGAGCTTAGGCAGAATCGGAAACATTTGATGGCAGTATTTGAGCCTCTACCACAGCACCTAGCTTTGTCCAGTGTTCCAATTCCTTAGGACGTTCCAGTGATTACCCTTGCTCCTGAGATAAATCCAAGTTCCGGCTATGAGTTGTTCACTGAAGACTCTCCCTGTTGCTAAACCCAATTCTGAATCTAAGTTACTAGATCAGGTCATATTCAGACCATGTTACAGATACATGGCAACTTGGACATGAACATTGTGTTTGTTTCTGATGTCTATATATTATTGTACATTTTATTCTAATGTAATTTCATAGGAGACAATTCTTTAAGAGGGAGGATGTAGATCACTGTGTGTGTACAGCTTTAAGAAACTTCCTAGTGGGTTGCACAAGTATATAAATATTGAGCATGTGTGAGCCTGACTGTCATTTTGTAGTAAGCTGTTGAGATGTAAGCATGTATGTCTGTGTACTCTGTCAATCTGTTTGCTTATATTTTGTAAAGCTGTTATCGATCCTGATATGTTTCTGTGTAATAAAGCATATAAATGAACTACCCCACCAGTTCGTCATCTATAATAGAGACAAGTAACATTCCCTTTCTAAAAAAACTTTTGTAGGGCATAATAATTTAAACTCAAATATAAATGAGGGGGGTCACAAGCAAAAGTGCAATCCTACCAATGGAAGAAGTATAATTTCTAACCAGTTTCAAGGAAGTGATGAAAAAAGTCTTAATTATTTGGTTATCAATCTCCCTGATGTTTTCTTTGATAAACATATTGTGTCTTTGTTGAATAAAGGTCTTGCATTTATTCCCACTAATTTTGTTGTGTTGATTGATGTGGTACAAGATGTTAAAAGATTTGGTAGATTATTGGAACGACAGTATTATTTTCATGCTAAAGATATGGATACCGATCAGGATGAAGGTTCTTGGAAGTTTTTAAAATATATATTCCAGCTACCATATCATGCAGTGAGAAATGCGTTTCAAGAGTCTATTATAAATGAAAGTGATTCTACATAAAGTGAGGTTTTTTGAAAGTTTGGTAATAACTTAAATTGAGCAGAAATTAATGCATTGGTCCAACTTAAAACTAATTCTAACCTAGTAATTACTCAGGCTGATAAGGGGTTGTCTAGTAATCTGGTCTTACAAAGATTATTTGAAACGGGCATGCAAACATCTTAAAGATAAACAAACTTATGCGTGTTTAGAAACTGATCGTACTAATATGTTTAAAAAGACTATTGATTAATATATCTATGAATAACATTAACCTTGATGTTTTTAGATAGTTATTAGTCAAAATATCCACCAGTCTGATGATTTATTTATTACCTAAGGTGCATAAAAATTATATTCCTACACCTGGTCACCCATTTGTCTCATAGGATCATAGGATCACAGAAAGTTACTAGGCTATTGACCCTGAGGCCCTTAAAAGCCTAACCAAGAGTTTAGCCCATGTTTAGACAAGTCAGCACCCAAAGCCCCTGTCCAGCAGAAACACAGGTGGAATCCCAGGGGTTTAATTTCTGTTTCTCATCCAGTTATCCAGGTTGCATTTAAAAAGGGATAATGAGATACTCTGCTTGACGTGGATAGGTAGTCTATTCCACAGATGGGGAAGTCTCTGGGACACAAATCTGTCCCACCAACAAGACTATTGATTAATATATCTATGAATAACATTAACCTTGATGTTTTTAGATAGTTAGTAGTCAAAATATCCACCAGTCTGACGATTTATTTATTACCTAAGGTGCATAAAAATTATATTCCTACACCTGGTCACCCATTTGTCTCATAGGATCATAGGATCACAGAAAGTTACTAGGCTATTGACCCTGAGGCCCTTAAAAGCCTAACCAAGAGTTTAGCCCATGTTTAGACAAGTCAGCACCCAAAGCCCCTGTCCAGCAGAAACACAGGTGGAATCCCAGGGGTTTAATTTCTGTTTCGCATCCAGTTATCCAGGTTGCATTTAAAAAGGGATAATGAGATACTCTGCTTGATGTGGATAGGTAGTCTATTCCACAGATGGGGAAGTCTCTGGGACACAAATCTGTCCCGCCAACAAGACTATTGATGTCACAGACCAGGTTGAGGTCACGCGTGTGGGTTACTCAAGTGGAGCTTGACTTGTGGATATGCAGCAGTCTCATCATGGCGGGGTCTGCGATTGCTTTATATGCTGAACAGATGTCACCTCTGAGGAGTCCGTATGAAACTGAGTAGAGGGACAAGGCTTTTAGCCTATCTTTGTAGGGTGGATGTTTGAGACCCTGGATTCTCCTGGTGAGGAACCTCTGTGGTCTCTCCAGCTGCTGCATGTCCTTTGTGAGGTACATGCCAAAGGGAGCATTGTACTCAATAATTGGCTTTATAAGGAAAGAATACAGGGATGTTATGACCTCCTTGTCCCTGGATGAGTTACCCTTACTTATGAAGTGGGCCATGTAGAAATCTTTCCGTACAATGGAAGCAACATGTTAGTCAAAAGTCAGGTTGCTATCTACCTGGGTGCCCAAATCCCTCACAAGTGATTGCATGCTTAAGACATTGTTATTAATGTGATAATATGTGGGGACGTCACTCTCCCCAAAGGGGATGATGATGCATTTTTTGGTGTTCAACTTGAGGTCGTGTTTCTGGCACCAGTCATTTGTTTGGGCGAGACCCTCTTGGAGGATGTCCACATCACTTGGGGAATTGATGACCGTGCCCAGCTTGCAGTCATCTGCAAACTTGGTTAGCCATAGCCCACTGGTTTTGGCCTGCACCTCAGAGAAATATATCCCAAATAACAGAGGCCCCAAGACTGATCCCTTAGGTATGCCACTTGTTACAGGCCTACTGCTTGAGGTGGCTTCTCTATTTTGATTAGATGGGTTTGATCAGTGAGCCAGTTTGCTACCCCTCTAGTGACATATGGATTGATGCCTAGCTGAGAGAGTTTATCTATTATGGCAGAGTGGTGAATATTGTTGAAGGCTTTGGCCAGGTCAAGGTAGGCGGTGAACACCATCTTCCCCTCATCTGTGGCTTTGGTGACGGTCTCAAAGAAGTCAACCAGATTTAACAGACATGACCTCCCCATGACAAAGCCAAACTGTGTGGTGTTGAGTATTTGGAGGTTGCCAATGTCCCTGTTAATGAGGTTCATGATAATTCATTCCATGGCCTTGCAGATCAGGCTAGTTAGGCTGATGGATCTATAATTTCCCAGGTTGGTGGATGCTCCACCTTTGTGTAAAGGGATTACAGTGTCTCTAGATGTAAATCCTTGACAGAACCTTTGTCTATCTTGGACCATTGTTATTTCATGTTAAGGCAAGGCTTTAAGATACCACAGAATTTTTGTCACTTTTGGATGATTTGCAAATGAATAATAATAATACTTATTTTTGTACATTAAGTATTGCAAGCTTATATAAATAAATTCTAAATGAACAGGGTTTAACAGCCATTGAGTATTGTTTGAATACCATCAAGTTTTATCCCAGCAGCTTTAATGAATTCTTATTGCAGTTAAGAACGGTTCTAGAGATGAATGTTTTAAATGTTGACAATAAATGCTATTTACAGTTACATGAATCTGCAATGGCTGCATCCTTTGAACCCATTTATTCATATTTGCATATAGGATTTTTTGAGGTTAGCTATATTTAGTAAACATTCAGGAATGAATTTTGGGGGACTTAGTGATGCAGTGTAGCTTTATGGAGGATTGTCTGACATTTCTGGGACAGTGATATTTCTAGTCTTAGACTGGTTATTGATTTTGAATGATAATGAAATAGGATTGTTTTTTTACCAGCAAGTGGACTATACAATGGATTTTTTTAGATTTGGAGGTTACTACGTTATTGGCTAGGTCGGTAAGAGCATCAATATATAGGAAGTCATTTTCAAAACATTCAGCTTTACATGCCAGTAGTTGTCATCCATGCTATATGATTAATAATAGCCCTTATTCCCAATTCCTTAGGGTCATGCATTTTGGTGTGATCAAATGGATTTAGACACTCAGTGTAGTGACCTTAGAACCCAATTTTTGACACACTGATATAACAGTAAATGTACTGGACAGCAACAGGACAGAGTGACCTCTTATGATGCGTCTGAGCTTTTAAAATATAAATCAGATCAAATGTGACTTTGGTAGTCAAAAAACTACCTTCAGCTAACAATAAAAAACACCCTTTGCAGTTTGTTAGTATGTATGGAAGTAATACACGCAAGATTAAATCAATTACTAATACTTTTGGTCAGTTTTATTAGCAGGTAAGTATTTTAGTACAGTGGTATCTGATAAATGTGTTTTTGTTTATAGGAAAGGGATATCTACTGGTAATCAATTGTCTGGTTTTAAAAATCCATATATGGTACATATGAAGCAGTTCAAGTAGGGAAAAAAACTGATAGGTTGCTTCCCTTATGGAAAATGAATCTGTTGTTCTTTTGTGGTTAAGGCTAAACATTTTGCATCTAAAACCTCGCCAAATGTTTTTCAGATTAACTAACTGATTATCTGCACTGTAGAATGGATTGTCTTGTTCAGTGTATCTATGAGGCCTCAATGTGGTCCATTTAAACAAAGAATAACTTTACATTTTAGTGATCTTAAATGCTGTGGAGATTGTAGTACCTTTGTTAGACACAAACTGGAAAATGATGGGGCTATATTTAGCAGTGACCTCTGGGCATGCAAAATTAAATATAAAAAAACAAAAAGAAAACAACACCCCCATTCTAATTTTTGTACTAACTCAGAGACTGCACAATAGCATGGAAAGGGCATATTCCCCAAGCTCAAGAATTTTGCGATATCGCACATCTTTCAACCATCTCCTTTGTCGACTAAATTTTGTCAACTAATCAGATGTTAACCAAACAGTTCTGACAAAATCCAATGCTCCTATATATCTGTACAAATACATAAATAAATATATATATATATATATATATATATATATATATAGATAGATAGATATGTATAGATATATACACACACACACATCCACACACACACACACACATATATATATATATATATATATATATATATATATATATATATATATATCACATTTAATTTTATGTTGCTAGTATACACATTGAGTTTCAGTTTTTTAGCACTGTATGTCTTTAATCTTCAATTCATGTTTATATTCTGTTTTAATGGAAATCCATTATTGTTATCCATAGTTCAGAAATGTAGATCATATGTATACAATAGCACCTCTGTTGATAACAGTAATATTCAGATTGCTGATATAACAGGTTCAACATACAGAGTAGTGTATTAAATGAAAGTACAGTAAAAAGGACCCTGGCCCTCCTAATGGAAATAACACAACTGTTTTTGTATTTTTTGGAATCTAGGGTTACTTTTTATTCTTTTCATGGCATTAATAATGTAAAATAGCTGCCTGTCTATGTGGTCTCCAGGTATACTGGCTAAATGTCTACATTAATTATATTAGTTTAAGGCATTGTGTTTTATGTCAAAAAAAGAGAAATTTAGCTGCATTTTATTGACAGATCTACTAACCTTACAATTAAGTACATATATTTACAAGTGAAAAAAGATTATCGACAGCACACCATGCATATTAATTATGGCGCATTACCGAGGGAGAGCCGTGAAACACAGTTATTGAATCAGTGTAGGGATTGTAGTGCCAACTGCGTCTGCAGATGAGTAAGACACTCCCTGTATTGTTCAATTGTATAATGTCAATGTTTATTTTATTGTTTTAAGTGTTTATTAAGTTATTTATTTTTTTAAAAAGGATGTTTGCACGGCACGGTGTGGAGTGCAGCAATGCTAAGTGGTGCCAAGACACCTGACAGACATCTAAAAATAGAACTTATTTATTATTTTATTTTACATTTGTTGACCGGGAAAGTCCAACTGGATATATGTCCATTTTCAGTGAAGGCCAGGGGAGACAAGCTCCAAATACAATAAAGAAATTTTGTAAACATAATTAAAAAAGGTTTTTTGACTATTAAGACTCAGATTAAACTTATACATATTCTTTACAAGTACAGTCACAGAGAATAACATAACACAGGTAGAGAGTTGTTGCATGGGCTAACAAAATTCTTTAGGGATAGTTAAAATAGGGAAATCAACAAAGCAAGAAGAATTCAATACTATAGACTTAAAAATGACTTACAAATGAGACTTAAAAATGAAATTGGATACAATTAATTATTTATTTAAAGGTCATGCTTACACATAGCTGAGCAGGTTTGCTTGGCGTGGCATGGTGCTCAGCAGTGCTTATAGGCAGCTCAGTGGTATATGTAAAGGTATAGCTGAATTCCACATATCCTTGTAGGTAAATGGGTAGAGGTATGGTCTCATGAGCAGTAGGTGCAGTGTTTGAATACATGGAAGGGAAAATAAGCAATTATTTTTGAAATGCAGATTATACCATTATTTTTAAATTCTGGCCAGCTGCACTCTGCTAAGCTCTGCTAAGACCTGCAAAGCACCGCATAAATACATTAACAGCTGAAAATGTTTATGCAATGCTTAGCTCTGCTTAGCTGGTTTGAGCACAGCTATGCACTGCAAAGCATACGGGTTTTCGAGTTTTCTCATTGCCCAACTCAGCTGCGCTGGTTTGCGTGCTGCTAAGCGATGCACCACATTATTAAATGTTGCCCAATGGGTGTGTAAGGGTGGGAAAACAGACTATATTAAGTCAGTAGGTGGGAATACAGCATAATCCATTGGAGTTCTGTCTCTGAAGGATGACAGGCGTTGGTGAGGGTTCACTCTTTTGGACACAGTATTGGGGCATTCTGGAGTCTAGGGTCATGATAGAACTCCTAGTCAAAAACCATAAAGACTGGCTGCTGCAGGGAGGTTATCAGGGCTCAGAGTGCAAGGCAGAGTCCTGGGACTGGCTGTCAAGGAAACTCACCAGTGCAACAGGTATCCCCCGCACAGTTGAGTAGTGTTGTCACCACCATGATGACCTGAAAAGACGAAAGGGGGATCTCTTGGACACTTGGGTTTAAGAATTTCAGACAGGGAACGTCCCACATGTATGTAAGTACTTTTACCTCTGTTTCACCAATATCTAATCTGAATGTCTGCTAAACTGGTATGCATAATGGTGTGCTTTTCTCCCAACAGCTGCAGAAGAGAGGACTCACAACCTCGAGGCACATGCTGGGCACTTGGCCAGGTTGCACCATAGGAGTGGTGAATATGGATGTATTATACTAACTGTAGTGAAATAAGCAAGAAAGAGTAAAGCATTACCTGCAATAAAGTATGTACATTAAAGTTTATATTGCAATAAATGTGGACTTAGAGCTGTAGTGCAATAAATGAATAATGCCAACTGTAGTGCAATAAAAACATGAACCAGTACCATTACCTGCACTAAAGTATATACAATAAAGTCTGTAGTGCAATAACTGTGGAAGTAGAGCTGTATTGCAAGACCTGAATAATGACAACTGTTGTCCAATACAAACTTGAAAGAGTACCAGAAACTGCATAAAAGTATATACAGTGAAGTCTGTATTGCAATAACTGTGGAATTAGAACTGTTTATCAAGAAATTAATAATGCCAGCTGTTCTGCAATAACACATGAACTAATACCAATAACACCAGGGTAAATTGCGTACAGCAGGTTTGTCTTGATTTAACCATTGCAGAACAACTGTATGCATTCAGGCTGTAAGGTAAGGTGCTGCAATCAAGTATAACACTGTAAATGCTATAGCATGCAAATATAATGGCAGCCAAAATGTCTTATTTAATATATACAGTACCATTCAAGGCTGTTTCTAGGCCAATATTGTCCACATAATGCTCTGTCATCCACAAAGAGCAGGTAAGCAAGGTATATGGGTGAGGTAGCCCACTTCATGATCTGATTTTGTTAGGTGACATCACAGATATTTCAAACCAATAACAATGCATTGTGTATACCTGCATTATATATACTAATGTATAGATTACCTACTATCTCTGTCATGCTTGTATTTCATGCATGTGTGTTCTACTGTCACTGCAGTCTAGTATACAGGTGTAGTAGTACTACCAGGTCATATATAGGTTCCATGTGAGCTCTAGGCAAATATCAGTCAGCTGGCAGCAGTGACTCATTAGATCAGTTTGTTAAGTGCTCTGTCTGTAGTACATTTTGCCCCACACAGACTAGGGTTCAAATCCAGTGCTATGTAGCACTAAATATTACAGTATCAGTCACATAATGTTTACAGATTGTCTCTCCAAAGGAACTACAAGTAAATGGGTGAGGTAGCCCATATTATGAATACATAATTGTGTGTTTAGATGCCACAGACTGTTAAAATCATTAGCAAGAACGTGAAAGTACAGCATTCCATAAAGGAAATAAATATAATAATAATAAAATAAAATGAAATAAATAACATGTGTAATCTTGGTATGGCTGTATGCCTGGAGTGTCTTTTCAAAGTTGCTGCAGCCAATTCATACATTCCATGCAGATGTCCTCTGCAGTCACTTCTATTGGGTTATATCCCCATGCCTGCCAAGCAAGGCATGATAGTTGTTTAGATTCTGTACTGTACACATGCATGTATTTCAAGTGTCATACTATCATGCAATGTAATTAGTAGTGCATAATCCATCTGTCACAGGATTACTATCAGTTTGATTACCTAAACTGCAAGGTATCACTACATCAGCCCACAGTACATCTTGGTAATTATATAGGTCCACCTGATGTGCCAGTGTTCGGTGTAGTAGTGTACCTGCAGTTGTTCCTGCTTGGCCCATACTGTCTGATGCGAATAGCTTGAGAGATATGTACATGCTATAGCAGCTATAGAGGACTTGTACACATAAATATAGTAGTTGTGTTGTCAAGTAAATAGCTTCTAATGGTACTAATGGACTGTTTTTCTCTCTCTCCCCACCCCTTATCTTCATTTCTTTGTTATTGTTATCCATTGATTATGGTTTACTATTCACATATATTGATAAATTACCTGTATTCTGGGGCATGTGTATTATTATTATTATTATTATTATTATTATTATTATTATTATTATTATGCATTATAATGGTTGCATATTAGAATATCTTGTTGAATTACCTATTTTGTTGGCCTTATGCTGTAACTGTTACTGGCATGCTGTTAACATACTGACTATTCTGTCATGTATTGTTGTGTTTCACATAATATGCATTGACATGTAATTGGATTATTTCCACTGATCTGGTATGCTGTTATTACTAACTATGTTTTGTTCATAACTAACCTATACTTATTGATATACATCCATCACCAGAGCATGTCAGGGTAGGCTGGTTCCTGGTGATCCACCTACCTTGCCTCAACTGGCCATGGCACTGGGTCCTAGCATGTCCGAGACCTAGGCCGGTGGTGTCCCCTCCACTGCCCCTGCACCACCTGTGGCGACAGTTGGAATCTCCTAAGGGGACAGGGCTGGCCTCCCCCCTGGGAGAAGTGGCGCAGGGGCTGCAGTCACCCAACAGGAACTGCTGGTCATGGTGTGTAGGATCATTCATCAGACTTATGAATGTTGCCTGCACCAGATTGAGGGCTCACTGGCCAACCTAGTGGGGGAAACTGGCGCTGGCGCCCAGCCTTCATCACAGCCACCTTCGGGGCAGTTAAGGAGCAGTGTCAACTGCCCATGGGTGGGGATGTCAGTCACACTGCTGCTGTCTGGAAGCACATGTGACTTGATTCCACAACACCATCCCCATCCAAGGTGCTTACCCCCCACCTGTGTCACACACCACTCTGTCTGCTGTCTTGTCTGTTTTGTCTGTCTGCTATTGCATCCTCTCCTACCCAACTTACCTCCCCACATGTACCTAAGTCCCTTCCCCAACATTCCACTCTCTCCTTAAAAATAAAAATGGGCACCTGCCCCCCCAAAAAATATCGCCCCACCATACCTTTCAACTGTACAGGTTTTCAAAGAATGTCCAGATTTTTTCCTCATATTTTTGGTCCATTTTTCATAAAATTGTGGTTTTCTGACAAATTACTGACAAATCATTAAAGACTGAAGCTACAAAATAATGCAGACACTTGAGTTTCAGACTTCATACCCTTCACAAAATTAACACTAATGCAAAACCTGTTATTCTATCAACTTTCTAAGTTTGTAATAGCAATATTTAAAAAATGTCCCCATTTTTGGGCTTTTGTCCCACTTTTGTCAATGGTTTTGTCCAGATTTCTTGCTGTAAGAAGTTGAGATGTATGTCCCATATGTAGCTCTTCATTTTGCACACATGTCCACTGAACACAACTAATTTGGCCCAATTGGCTTGACAACACATTTATGTTGTCCTCAGTTCTCTCTCTGGAATTTGAGAATCCAAATTCATCTACAAAACCTGTCAAAATGCACAGCTATTGCTGTACAAGAAATGGATAGCTATGGTTCTTTGTTACATCCATCCTGCACACCCCATAACTGCCTTTTACATTGTTTTTCCCCCTGCTTGCCCACATTTCACCACTTTCCTATCATCCCCCTTTTTTCTTTTCTTTATATTTTTTAGCGCAGGTTTGCCTGGATTTGCAGGCCATGCCACTTTGCTTAGCTCACTTAAATGACATTAAATGAGCTTTAAAGAACTTTAATGTCTACATGTGTCTATTACATTGTTACACACATGTAGAAAATAAACACCTCTGCTAAGTGATGAACCCAGGCCACTTTCAACTATACCACACTGCATTAACCTACCAAGCTACACAGGCTTTAGATAAATAGGTGTTTCCAGCAAACCATACTGGTTGCTACTTACAGACATTGCACATGTAATTGAACTAAAAAACTAATGTGAAAACTGGGAGTGCACCCTGGACTCTGCTGCAATAATAAATAATAATGAAGACATACTATTGGATGTAAGTGAGGCCAGTGATAGCAGGTATATGTGCCTGTTTATCAGCAACTTGTAGAAAGACACCTGCTAAGGCAACAATGGCAAAGTACATGTACAACTAGTACATTGGTGCAGAAATTCAACCATATAAAGCCATGCACATACTCATGGATATAAAATTGTTTCTCACAGCCTGTATATGTGCACATATACCCTGCAAATAGACATGCTTTGTGCAGTGTCTCAGTAGCTCAGTTTGTTAAAAGTCTTCTATACAGTACATTTTGCCACATACAGTCCTGGATTCAAATCCAGTGTTGTGTCGCACTTTAATTACATATATGTAAAGACAGCAAGTAATGACTGAGTCATGCAATCTTACTCCCCACGGGTTACTGCTACTTAATTAACTGCTACCCAGTTTTGCAAGACAGAGGCCTGCAGGCAGAGACACAATGCACATATCCATATAGCCTAACTATATATCACCTACTACTCTGTTAGTCACACTGTTGCATAACAGACATGCCTTAAGCACATGCCCCGATTGCACTGTATAGAATACCCTTATAGGTACATAGGTTCATAGGTTCATACTAGGCTATCTGCCCCAGGGCATTTACAAGCCTAGCCAGAGTGTGTGTGGCTTTTGCCACCCCTTGGTATGAGAATACTAAGCTCATTTAGGGTTTAATTTACTGTGCCTCTGTCTAGTAGTGACACAGAGATGACCCCCGGGGTAAACCTACAATCTCCCATCCACCCGTCAAGATTTCTCTTGAAGAGAGTCAGTGAGGGACTCTGCCTAACATGGACTGGGATTCTGTTCCAGAGTGTAGGGAGCCTCTGGGTTATGAATCTGTCTCTCCAGCACGTCCTATTTATTTCTGTGTTGAGGTTCAAATCTCTTGCTCTTGTGGCTCTGATGGATTTGGATTTTCTGAGGTGGAGCATGTCCATTAATTCGGGATTGGACATGGCCTTGTACGTCAGGCATAGATCGTCTCTGAGTAGGCGGTATGTGACTGAATAGAGCTGGAGTTTCTTTAGCCGGGCAGCATATGGCATATGTTTGAGACCCTTTATCCTCTTGGTGAGGAACTTTTGGGGTCTTTCTAGCTGCTGCAGGTGTCGGGTAAGATACATCCCGAATGGGGCATTGTACTCAATCATGGGCCTGATAAGAGAAGAGTACAGGGGCACAATGACCTCTCTTGATCTAGATGTGAATCCCTTCATGATAAGGTGGGCAATATAGAAGGTCTTCCTACCACCTTGGCAATGTGAGTGTCAAATGAGAGGCTACTGTCAACTTGGGTCCCTAGGTCCCTGATTACCTCTTCCTTACTTAATGGATTACCACCTATGTGGTAATTTGTGGGTACCTTGTTTTTTCCCAAAGGGTGACTATACATTAATTGGTGTTCAGTTTAAGGCCATGGCTCTGGCACCAATTATCCATTTCTATGAGGCCTTTCTGAAGGATGCTTGTGTCCGCTGGAGTATCAATTATGGCGCCCAGTTTGCAGACATCTACAAACTTTGTCAGCCACAATCCTCCAATGTTTGCTTGCACCTCAGAAAAATAAATGCCGAACAAGAGGGGTCCCAGGACTGAGCCCTGTGGGACACCGCTTGTGACTGGCTTAGAGTCTGACATGGCTCCAGCAATTCTGACCTTGTGGGTTCTGTCCTTGAGCCAGTTTGCAACCCATCTTGTGACATACGGGTTTACATTTAAGCTGGTGAGTTTGTCTATGATGCCCGAGTGGGGTATTGTGTCAAAGGCTTTTGCAAGGTCTAGGTAGGCTGTGTGAACTGCCTTACACTCATCAATGGCCTTAGTGACTGTTTCAAAAAAGTTTACCAGGTTCAAAAGACAGGATCTGCCCTTGACAAAGCTGAACTGGGTAGGGTCCAATGTCTGTAGGTCCCCAATGTCTTTGTTTATGAGTTCCATAATGATCCTTTGCATAGCTTTGCAGACCAGGCTCATCAAGCTTATGGGACGGTAATTTCCAGGGTCTGTAGAAGCACCTCCTTTGTGGAGTGGGACCACTGTTGCTGTACGCCACTCTTTGGGTACGTATCCTGTAGTAAGGCTAAGATTAAACAGCAGCCTTATGTGCGGGTTTAGTTCCTCTTGGAGTTCATGTAGCACGCAGCCCGGGACACCGTCCGCTGTGTTTTTAGCTTTGGAGAGGGCGGCTCTTACCTGGGCATCTGAGATGTTAGGGAGGCTACACTCTGCTGGGATAGATATTTCTCCTTTTGGGGGGGGGGGGAATTTGCATTGAACCTGTCTGCCAGAATGTTGGCAATGTCTGTGGGTTCAGTGTATTTTGTGTCATTTTGGACTAACTCTGAGCATATCTGGGAGTTTCCACCCAGGTTTCTAACATAGCTAAAGAAAGCCTTGTGATTGTCTTTTGTGTCTTTTGCGATTTTTCTCTCGAAGTTGGCCTTGGATGATTTTATGAGTGAACGTAGTTTTTTGCTAGTACTGATCAGAGATGCCTTCCCTTTTAGGGATTTTGCTCTGTCATGTAGTAGCTTCCTCCTCCTGTTGTAAAGTTTGTTAATGGCTGGGGTCCACCAGACAGGATGCCTGCCTTTGGGGGAATGGGTCTTGGTTTTATTAGGGATTGCATGATCCATGCATTCCTGAAGGTGTCCGTAGAAGACGTTTATAAAGGATTCAGTGGTGTGGGTTGTGGTTTCCACTGGCCCTGGGGCCTTGAAGGATACCACTTCAGTCTTAAGAAGTGTGAAGTCGGCTTTTGAGAAATTCTTTACTGTGGTCTTTTGTGCAGGGGGTGGTGGCGGGATGACGATTTCCAATGAAATTAATTTATGGTCTGATCTCACCAATGAGGGGTATACTTCCGGTGTGGAGCATTGTGACCCCATGTTTGTGATGATCAGGTCTAGTATATTATCTCCTCTTGCAGGAGTGGTGACTAGTTGTTTCATCGCATTTGAGTTTATGAATTCTAGGAACCTTTGGGCTAGGGTGTTTGGGCTTGAGTAATGTTCCCAGTCTATGTTTGGGTAGTTGAAGTCTCCCAATATGATGGTATTTGGAGAGACATTCATACTCTCCAGTGTCTTCAGGAAGGCTGAGTGGGGTTCCTGAGTTTGAGAGGGTGGTCTGTAGCATGCTACAAACTGTAGGGCAGTTTTGCCTATGGTTAGTTGCACCTGGATGGTCTCCGATGCTTCGTGCATTGCCACTAACCTGGAGGTGTGGGTATCTTTGATGAATATGGATACTCCCCCTCCTTTTGTGGTTCCATCCGAGTTTTGGGGCCGGAAACCATGATATGAGGTATAACCTGGTAGTGCTGGGGTGCTCTCAGGAGCCTTGAACCAGGTTTCAGTCACTGCACAGACATCAATGTTCTCCATACTGAGGAGGGCTTCAAGAGTATGCATCTTGAGGTTTAGACTTCTGGCGTTGAGCAGCATTACCCTTAGTTTTTTCCCAATTGTGTTTTCTAGGGAGGTGGGTTTGTCTTTTGAGCCTTGCCTAAAAAAGGCACTATGGGGGTGGCAAGAGCCTTGGCCAATATCCGGAAGCCCAGGGGTGACAGGCCTGACACAGCTGACACAGTTACACATATAGGTTGCTGTTCACCAAAGTGTTCACACTCCCCCTATGTATTGTAGGCTGCAGCAGCAGCAGCTGTAGCCTATAGCATACTCAGCTGTAAGTATAGGTAGCTGCTACAGCCCTACCATACCTCCCAACCCCCTAGAACAAGGGCTCTGGACATGGCCATACTTAATGGTGGGGGTGGGGCAAATGCCCACAGATACGGACATGTTTAACAGTTTGCCTCTACAAAGATAGTAAGTTGATAGAATACCAGGTTTTGCAGTATCATGCATAGTCTGATGGGTATGCAGTGTGACACACACGTCTCTTCTCTTACTGACCTCAGCCCACAATGATTGCCAGTGCACTGCCAGATTACCACAATGGTATGGGATACTAACCGCACACATATAAAGTAAAATGATGGACATATGTCATAAATTTCTACAGTGGATGGTGTTTGTACCTACCCTTTGTGATGCTGTAATCTCCACACCTCAGTAATGTCCATCTCAAAAACTAAGACAGGGGTCAAGGCCTACATGAAGGCCTTATATATTGCACTGTGGTGGCATGTCATTGGTTAATGATAGAGCAATACAGCTGTTTTGGCTGCAATTAGCAATTCTGAGCCACAGAGTGGTGCAGCGGCAATTACCTGCTAATGAGCAGTACCTTACAAGGGCAAGCAGCTGGTTATGAGGAACAAGTCTGTATGAGACTTACACACAGAGAGTGTATTTTCAAAAGATTACTGGCAGCAAAGTTCAACAAAGGAGTAATGCACTCCACCAGGTATGTAATGGATTTCTCCATATAACAGGACGCAGATGGGAGGATGGAGGTATGTGGAATAGGGATTATAGCAGTGAGTCTGTCTTTGATCTATGGTGATTACATGGTATTGATACTCTGCTGTCCTATAGCTGCACACATGCCTCTCAACTGTCCCTGATTTCAATCACATCTTAGCTCTGTCCTTGTCGATCCCACCTACAATGGTAGGCTGTTGTAGGAAAGCTAGTGGATTACATATAGTATATAGTGACAATAAGGGAGGGTGTACACCCTTGTAATGTCAAATGATGTACTGTCATTCATCTCCTCTCATTCTGTCCATGTCTCATATAATTAGTTATAACATTGTAAAACTGACCCTGAATGCCCCTGATGTATTCTGGCTAAATCCCTGTTTCTGTTGACATATGTCCCTGTTTGGTTGAGAACTATGCCTAACATAACTGTCAACCTCCTAAAGCAAGAACTCAGGACAAAGCCATAATTAATGAGGGGGCAAAGGCCCAAACTCATGGTACATACCTGATGCAGTGATACTACTACTGGCATATCATTCTCAATATAGGTGTACTGGATGTTATGTTTTTTTCTATCACATACACTGTCATATTGCATGCCTTATAGGTGTATTGTACTGGCAATGTTAACTGGATGTAGTTTTAGTGCATGTTATAATGGGCCTCACTTGTCTGTGTATGTTGTGAGTTTGTCTGTTGTGCATGGGAGCAGAGATGTGAAGATGTGGGACTTGTAATGCAGTTGTGGATCCTAATCTCTATGAGTCTGTGTGGATTACCATACATAGTGCAGGCAGTAATGTACTGCTGTTGTTTTGCTTCTCACAAGGGTTTGGAGTCTGTTCCCCTCACAACCTGATGTCAGTGTCTCATTGGATTCTGATGATGATGGCGGCCATAGTGAGGCACAGGTAGGGTTGTCAGTGGATGAATCTGTCCCAGAGGTTCACATCCCTCTTCTGCCCCCTTTGTCAGTGCACACAGTCAGTATGCTCACACATACCCAGTCCCCAGATACCACAGATATTGGACAGTCAGAGGGTGGTGACATTGAATAGGGCAGTATGGCAACTATGGCTTCAGTGAGTGTAGACACTGGCCATAACCCGAGATCTGGTGAGGTCCCGCATAGGCGGATTGACTGGTGCTTGTAGGTGGACTGCTGTCCATGTATCACCTGTTGCAGGTGTCAAATCACAGGTCACTCACTGCATGTTTTGTTCCATCATGGAGGCACAGGCATGTTCTGAATGCTACACTAGATGGATGATTAGGGTTATGGATGCAGCACAGTCTGACATCCATGACTGCCTCCACTGCACTGGGGACACCCTGGATCAGTTCCCTGCTGTCATGGATAGACATGGGCTGAGACAGTGTCTGTCCTTGACCACACAATGTCTGTGCTGGAACATCTGATTGGAGTTGGGCATCAGACGTGGACGAAGGTCAGTAACGCCATCTGCTGGGAGTCCACATGGCCATGCACAGTCACGTTCCTGTACTGGTAGTACATACAGTGCTACAAAGGGAAGTGTTCTGTCCACACTATGACATGGAAGGCCATGGACAAGTCATCCTGGGAGATCCTGTGGGAGACACAGCCCCAGCATTTTGCAGTCACCATCAGGTACTAGCACTACATCTGACCTTAGGCATGGTGGTGCCAGTGCTACTCCTGGCAGAGCCAGTTCACATGTTTGTGGCCAGAGATGGTGAACTGTCCACTCTACCATGTACGGTCCACCTCTGTCCAACATGCACATGTGTAGAGCTAGCACTGGACTTGACTGTGTGCATGCACACACTCAAACACCACTGTCACATGTAGGTCACCAACAGACACATGCGGCACCTTTTAATGGCCCATCTAACCCACACTCCTTCTTGACTCACACACATGCTGTCACCTGTTTGGCACAGCATAGACCTCTGGCACTCCCACACCACACCCTGTGCATTTGATGATACCAGTGCCACATTCCTGCCATCAGTGACATTGATGCAGAGAAATGCAAATATGTGTCTGATGCACAGGGTGACTATATTACTTTACATGTACTTGTATAGTGCAATATTGTTTTGCTATGGCACTTGTTCACCACTGCAAGTATTGTATGCTGGCATGTGTCATGACTACATATCAAACTTTGTGTATATTTGTTGCATGATGTTAGACTGGCAGTAGAGTTACAGAATGATAAGTGTGTCACGGACCTGTGTATGTGCCCTTTCCAGGTGTCTGAGGGGTTAAACAATGGATACATGGTGCAATACAGTGGCACAGCAGACATATGATGTCAACAAGGTAAGGAAGTATACGTGCATGACTCCCTAGTGGTGTATATATGTATAACATTGTATCAGGGACAAGGGGACAGTCAGCGCAATCATGCATTCATATTTTGTGGCAAGGTCTGCTATCCTCAATACATGTCACCTGTTTTTTCTGAACATACAAATCTAGAAGGTGTCAGACATTAGTTATACTTATGTGGAGGAGGGCATTTTAGAGGCCAGCAGCTAGTCACATGCCCATAAAATGCATAACCATTGCACAAAGATAGTCCATATGGACATGTCCATTGTGCTGTAAGGGTATTTATAAACACAGGGTTGGATGATGTGAGATCAGAACCCCTACTTATCTATTATTACACACAACAGCTTGCAGTACTTATCACATGCATCACAGAGTTTATCTGACATTAGACTATCAGCCAGTATTTTTAAGGTGGGTAACATCAGCAGACCTTGTAAAGGAGGCCAATCTAGAGGCCAGCAGCTAGTCAAAGGACCTTAAAATGCATAGTGATTGCACAAAGATGTGACAGATGGACATGCCTGTAGTGCCACAAGAGGATATATTTACATACACACACACACACACACACACACACACACACACACACACACACACACACACACACACACCTTGGAGGATGTGAGATTAAAACCCCTACCTATCTACTGTTACACACTACAGCTCACAGTACTTACCACATGTGTTACAGAGTTTATCTGATGTTAGATTGTCAGCCAGTGCTCTTAAGGTGGATGACATCAGCAGGCCTTGTAGAGGAGGGCAATTTAGAGGCCAGCAGCCAGTCAAAGGGCCATAAAATGCATACCATTGCATGGACATAGCCCATATGGGAATGCCCGTAGTGGTGTAAGGGAATATATTTATACACACACAAGTTGGAGCATGTGAGATTAGAACCTCTACCTATCTACTGTTGCACACTGCAGCTCACAGTACTTATCACATGCACCACAGGTTATGTCTGTTTCACATGTGGATGCAGGCACAGTACTTGTGGAGTACGCAAAGTGGCCTTGTGGTAGACAGCATGTGTGGCCTGCAGAGTGATACTGCTTGGTACTGTTATTGTATCTAGTCTCCTAGTGGTGGGATACCTGGTAATATTACTGCTATTTGTGTACACTTACAGTCTGGTCATATGTGGCTGTTTGCAGTTTGATAGGCAGACATGTGGCCAGGAACAGTATGGCCTGTCAAAGGTATGTGATGCACCCATTGTACATTACACCACTGATGTACCTGTTTCTGTCTACAGGGTGAAAGTCTGCAGGCACAGGGGTCTGTGGATGAGTGTATTATGTACTGTTCCAGCCTTGGTCTCCTTCCATTGGATAACTGTTATGATGTGTAAGTGCAGATAACCCAAAAATTCCGGAGTATGTGAGGACATTCATACATCCCCACACATATCTATATAAATGTGTATAACAGGGATATCACCTTAACTGTTGTTGTGTGTGTACATTATGAAAATGTGTTATGTAGATGTATGTGGAGAGTCTATATATCATTGTACTTTGCATAGATATTATATATATATATATATATATATATATATATATATATATATATATATATGTGCCACATACTGATAGATACACTAATCAAGAATGAGGAGGATAGGGAGAGACAGATACTTATACGTAGCTGTATGTATGTACAGACATATTTCCACATAGCAGGTCTTTGGGTGGAAGAGGCAATAGACTTGAGTTCATGTTAGCTAAGTGTAGGAGCATTCCCAGAGTGACTGTCAGTACTTACAAGGTGACTCCAGGCCAGAGCTATCTGTACTCTAGTCCAGGATTATGTGGGCTGCAGGCCATTGGCTGCTGAATCTGTTACCACAGTACTACACTTCCCTGATATTGTCCAGGGCAATCCTCGGCTGTTTGCTGACCTTAATATGTGACATATACCTCTCGGGTCTATATCACTTCATCGAAATGGCAGAGGTTTGAACATCATATGTTCGAACTTCTAACCTCAAAGTGCAAAACCATTGAAGGCTTAGAAGAGTGATTTTTTTCCCAGGGAAAAAATCGCTGTTCCAAGAAACACACACACAACACAAGCACACCAAAAAAACAGCAATCCACACACATACACTTAAAATCCTAGATCTAACCCTACACTAAACTGTACATACACTACTATCTAGTCACTTACCTTAACCCAAACCCTAACCCTAAAGTCCATCACTATTGCACACTCAACAGACACGCAGCCTAACCATAACTCACCTATCCTGCCCTAACCCTAAAGTCTGTCACTATCACACACCCACCTCACCAGCTCCCTAACCCTAGCTCACCTAACCCGTGCCCTAACCCTAACATCCACACAATCACACACTTACTTGAACCTGACACCTAACTTTCCACCACAGTGCTGAAAATCGCGAAGCCACAGAAACGGCCCACCTAATTCTTTCCCTGGGAAAAATTCAGTGTTCCGCAGCTTCGCGATAATCAGTTTTCAAACTTCACAGTTTGAACATATGGTGTTCAAACTGCTGAAGTTTCGACGAACTGATAGGAACCCATACCTCTCAACTGTACAGAGCTTCACAGAATGTTCAGAATTTTGCCTCATATTTTTGTCCGTTTTACATAACATTATAGTTTTCTGGCAAATTCGTGGCAAGTCATTGAAGAGTGAAGTTAATAATAATGACAGACATTTGAGTTTCAGACTACATAAACATCAGGAGATTCATGCTAATGCAAGACCTATTATTCTATCAACATTCTACATTTGTAAGAGCAATATTTAAAACTTGTCCCTATTTGTGGGCCTTTGTCCCACTTTTATTCATGGCTTCGGCCAGATTTCTTGCTCTAAGAGGTTGACAGGTATGATGTAACTGGGGTACATGATGTAACACCACACACAGGGTGGCAGTTTGCATACCTCTCACTGTACATGTTTTTGCAGAATGTCTAGCATTTCACCCCATATGTCTGCTCAGTTCCTCATACATTTGTGGTTTTCCAGTAATATACTATAAAATGCAGTCACTGAATTGTTGTAACTACTGAGACATTTAATTGATGGCCTTTACATCCTGCAGCTGACCTGTTGCAACCTGCTGTTACACTAGTCACCTTCTAGGTTACTCAGAGCATGTATAATGTCTGTCTGTAGGTTTGGCCCTTTGTACCCCCATTCACTCTGGCTTTATCCAGCTTTCTTGTGGCAACAGATTGAGGGGGTTATGACAGTCTATGAGAATACCACCACACGACTACCTCAAATGCAGAAAATGTGCCAGATTCAAAATATCAACACCATCACCCATGCTAATATCCCTAGCCTACTGAGCCACACAGGTTGCCAGACAGAGATGTGTCATTCATCACACAGTCAACAACATGCAGAAATACATTGTCACTCTTGCATTACGTGAAACATAGAACATGTGTCCAGGTTCTATATCACAGCCCTGAAAATGGGTGGTCTGCTGATATATCATTGCAAATATACTGCTACAGCAGTTATATGGGTACACTGATGAGTTGGGACTGGGGGACAACCAGCCCATGCTCTGCTGGCATACACAGTCATGCGACTGTTCTGTGATCCCACTGCTTGGTATCTCCCTTAAATAATTTAGTGGAGTTTCCAGACATGTGGCCTAGCGAATATTATGGGGCACATACTATTGGACAGAGTACCTGTTGTCCCAAGTGGCTTTTAGATCTCTGCAAGTAGCCCAGTAGCCCACTATAGTCCCTTGCATACATGTGGTAGGTCCATACATATGCTACCATATCCTAGTACTGCTTACAAGTGGTGATTAGCTGTTTGACTTACACTGCAAATACAGCAATTGACAGATCTGTAGTTCTGGGCTGAGTCTGTCTGATGCACACAGCCCACAGCAAATTCACTGTGAGGTAAAGGTTGTATGGGCTGGCTAGCATCATTTTTACTAATATGTATGTGAGTCGGAGCAAGATGTCAGTACCTAGGGCCCTAGGTTGTCAGTCATGTGCTATGTGTTGTCTCTTGTCTAAGGCCTGGGCATACTGGGCAAGGTTTTCCACCTCAGAGACCCACTCTGGATGTGGCTGTGGGGACCTAGGCACTGGTGGGGGGCTGTGTATCCCTTCCCTTTGCTGATCCTGATACAGTTTCTGCAAGATCATATTATGTAGCAATGCACATATTGTGAACATGTGTGTACATGTGGCTGGAGAGTACTGTACGGCTCCACCAGATATACTGAGGCACCAGAACCGTGACTTCAGTAGCCCAAATGCATGCTTTATGATGTTCCTAGTTTGTGCATGTATCTCATTAAGGCATTCTTCAGCGGGTGTGTGCATTTCTGATGGCTGTCATCATCCATGTTTCCAGTGCTTAGTCAGCATCCCCCAGTAAATGGCCATGTGGGATGTGCCCCTAGCAAACATCTGGTACAGCTGTGATGCATGCCAGATATGGAAGTCATGATAACTGCTAGGGCTGTCAGTACACACATTCATGATAATGCCCTGGGCATTGCACACCACCTGGAAGTTGATAGAGTGGTACCCCTTGCAGTTGACATAGATTCTGCCCTCCTCACAGGGTGGTGCCTTGATGTGTACATGAGTGCAATCTATGTTACCCAGTACTGCAGGGTAGTGTGCTACATGATAGAAGTGTTGCATACTGCTGACCCTTTCCTCAAGGGTGAGGGGAAAATAAATGTGCTCACTGGCATGTTGTAACATGGCATCCAGGAACTGGTGGAGTACCCTGGATGCTGATGCCTGTGAGACCCCCATCATGTCCCCAGTTGTTTGTTGGAATGTACCTGTAGCTAGTATCCTAAGAGCTACACATACCTTAGTTTCCACTGGGATGTGTTCCCCTCCATTGGCTCTGGGTCTGAGCTGATGTTGGCAGAGCTCAGTGAGTTCTTGTGGCATAACCTATCCACCCTGTAGCACTCTACAATCTCCAGCTTATGTAGCCCCTGGAAGATTACCCTGGGCCTCAACACTCTTCTCCTTCTCAGTCTAGGCCTGTCGTCAGCAGTAGCAGCATTGATCTCAGCATCTAGCACATACATATGTAGCAGAGCAGCAGCAGCTCATAGCATTTCTTCAGTTAAAAGTCTCATGTCTGTACACTAGTGGTGCAGAGTATGGGGGTGAAATCAGATTGTAGACTTTCTGCAACCTTTATAGTGTCCTGCTGTAGGTGCAGCCTTTGTGATTGGCTACCTATGATGCATTCCACCTGCCAAGTACATAATTAAAGACTGTTGATGGCCCTAGTTCAAGTGGAACAGGGGTCATCAGTAATTAAGATCTCATTGTCTTTCTCAGCCAAAAAACGTTGTTGAGATTTTGTATGTCAGTATACTGAAGACTAGATTTTCTCTCTTTCTCTCCACATAGTGGGGGGGGGGGGGTGTACAGGATGGATTTCCATCTAAAAAAATATTTTGTGTTTTTTGATGTTGGAATTCTATCTGTCATCCTCCTTAGGTGTTAAATGTTTGGGGATTGAATAATCACTACTCATTTAAATGATCTGTGGTTATTCATAGTGGGCCCACAGTGGTCACTTCTAATTAACCTAAAAGAAATAGTTTCTGAATAATTCATATTTTCATACCTTATGATATTTATAGTTGTAGAAAGGAATAATTTTACCTTTATAATCTGTTTTTGGTGACTTGTTCAAAGGCTACAAAAAGCAGTATTGTACTGAATAATAGGCCACATTAGTGAAGCATGTCATGTTGTCTATGGCAGATGCTCATGAGTCAAAAATTTAATTTGTCTACCACCCTGTCTAGATTATTAGTGTGAGTGTCATTTTTTTGTCTGACTGTGTATTTTGTGATCATAATGTTTGTTCCTTTTGCCAAGTCTTCAATTAGTTATATTACAGGATACATCATTACTACAATGCCAGATGTGTAGTTTTGTAGACCTTCCTAGAGAAATTTAATGATATTTCTTGAAGTAATTATGGTGCACATTTTGTAATAATCATCAACTGCCATTAACAGGCTTTACAATAAAACACAGAAAAGTTGGAAACAGTGAAGAGAACACCTCGGTGCCAACTACTAATCCAAATGTGCAACACTGTCAGAGGTGCAGTGCAGCTGAAAACACAAAAACTCAAGCAGTCCGCCAATCCACCGTTCAAAATAATGCCAGCAAAAGTAACAATAACACATCCACTCCACTTTAGTGGAGTGTTTTCAGCTGCACTGCACCTCTGACAGTGTTGGGCATTAGGCTTTACAATAAGAGGAAGAAATTGCTGTCTAAGAATAAGAGAGAGTGAGCCCCAAACTGGAAACACTCCCTCCTCAGCTTAAACAAGCAAATAAAACTCCTTGTGAAGTCCTCCAAAGCTAACTATGAATCCAAATTAGCTTCTTCAACCAAGGACAACCATAAGACATTCTTTAGTTACATCTGTAACCTAAAAGGAAAGGCTCAGATTTGCACCAAACTGGTAGTTAATGATACCACATATACCGATCCTGTAGACATTGCTAACCTGTTAGCTGGCAGATTCTGTGAAAACTTCACTCTCCTTTCCCCACCACACTTACCCCAAGACATGCCTGCCACCTGTCCTCTACCCAGTATCTCTAAAGCGCAGGTGATGAAGGCCCTCTCTAAGATCAAAAACACAGCTTCCATGGGACTTGATAACATACCAGACTATGTGATACATAGGCTCAAACAAGAATTAGCAACGCCATTGGGTACTCTTTTCAATCATAGTCTAAGCACTGGCTTCATCCCAGTTGAATGGAAAAAGGTCACTGTTATCCTCTTGTACAAAGGTGGTGGTTCCACTGCCCCTGGGAACTATAGACCTATTAGACTGACTAGCCTTATCCAAGGCCATGGAAAGAATAATCATGGACCTTACCAGCAAAGACATTGGTAACCTCCAAACACTTGACTCTATTCAGTTTGGATTTGTCAAAGGGAGATCATGCCTGTTAAACCTGGTGGACTTGTTTGAGACAGTCCCCGAGGCCTTCAATGAGGGGAAATCTGTGCATACAGCCTGCCTAGACTTCAAGGCTTTTGACACTATCCCACACTCAGGCATAATTGACCAACTCACCCAGCTAAGTATCAGCCCATATATTATTAGATGGGTCACTAACTGGCTCACTGATAGAACCCATATAGTCAAAATAGGGTATTTTACCTCCCACAGCAGACCTGTAACCAGTGGTGTTCCACAGGGATCAGTCCTGGGACCTCTACTGTTTGGAATCTATTTCTCCCAAGTGCAAGCTAAAACGAAAGGTGCTAATAACTGCAAACTGGGAGCGGTCATGGAATCTCATATGCATAAGTCAAATGGTACACGGGTTAGTCGCTGTAATGTCCTTAACCTGGTATGTGACATTAATATAACCTGCTAGAGGGACAGCTATGTCTCCCAGAGGTTGCCACACCTTTGGAAAAGACTCCTGCTTTATGTCAAACAGAGCACCTCATTGGCCCTCTTCAAACACAATCTGGACGATTGGATGGGTAACCATAAATTCAGCCCAGGGTTCACCTATGTCCCTCTTGGACAGAAGCGATAGGTGCTGATCATGGAAATAAGGGTAAAACTTGGCTAGGCTTGTAAGGGCCCTAGGGTCATTAGCCTAGGAACCTCCTATGATCCTATGATCCCATTTCCCTCTTTTATATTTATGAATAAGAGTCCAAAAAGAAGTGACAGAGTCCTGTGAGGTACTACTGATAACCTCTTTAAGGATAAAAAGGTAAGCTTAAACCCTAATTGTTGGGGCCTATTGCTTAACCAGTGTTTTACCCAGTAAATCACATATGGACTGGCATTTGACACACTGAATTTATCAATTTCTCCTTTATGAGGAATAGTAATGAGTACCATAACAAGGTCAAGATAAGCAGCTTAAGCTGTCGATTCTGCATCAAGTGCTGAAAGCAGTAAAACTCAAAGGCAACATCTCCTCACCTTTACAAAACCATTCTAATCTTATTTAACAGAAGCAGACACCCCATGTTTTTATGGATAAGTTTGATTATAAGTGTCTCCATGATTTTAGATAAACTATTGATACAGCTTACACGACTACAGTTTTTGGGTACCCCCCAACAGTTTGTGAACTAGCATCACTATAACCTGTCACAACTTGTCAGTGATGTTTCAACTTGCTAAAGTTTTTCTTTAGCATGACTGATAATGGTTTATGTAGGTCTTTCTTAATTTTGTATAGAAAACCACCACATATGTTGTTTGGTGCCAAGGAACTTGAGTTTTCACTTTTATCTGTGGCAACAGTTATCATAGCTGTGGTTATATAAGGGATGTTTCCCCTTGTCTGTATAGAACTCTAAAATATTTATTTTCTTATTTTGAAGTTTGCACGCATTTTTTTCTGCGAGTGCATTCATTGGGTCCTATAACTGGATGACGACTTCATTGCTTATGGATAACATACTGTGCCCACAATTTTCTCATTTAATTTTCTGATATGATTAATGAATACCTTATTAGTGCTTTTAATCTTTGTCTTCAAGTTGAGTCTACAGGTTGATCTGGAAAATTTGATAAGAAAAGTAAGTAGTTTCTGTTTTCTTTAATACAAACTTGTTTTCTTTATGAGTAGCATATATTTTGAAAGGTAAGTATGATCTTGCTTTTCTGTTGTTTTATGAGTTATTACCCAAGGCTACTAGCAGTTTGTATTGAATATATTATCTGATTGTTGGTCCCAAAATGGAAAACACACCTTATTTTCTGTTAAAAGAGATCCCATTGTAATCGGCCCACACACTAACCTGATCTAGATATTTTTGCAAACCATACTGATCTTTCACTGATGCACCTGTGGCACCAGTCTTGGTAACATCTGCAGTTTTGCTCAGCCATACTTTAAATGAAACTGTGAATGAGGATATATTAAACAACAGTGGTCCCAAAGGTGACTCCTGTGGAGCGCTCTTATAAACCAGCTTCAGTCGGGCTATCATATTGTTTACTCCAATCTTGTGCATTCAGTCAAACATTTTTTTCAATTCAATATATAATTATTTGTGTTTAATATAATCATGTTCTTTATAATAGCCTGGAGGCACTAAGTTAAATCAGTAAAACCAATGTATATCACCTCAGTCAGAAGTTAAACGATGACTTTG
Source organism: Protopterus annectens (assembly GCF_019279795.1). Taxonomy (NCBI): domain Eukaryota; kingdom Metazoa; phylum Chordata; order Ceratodontiformes; family Protopteridae; genus Protopterus; species Protopterus annectens. The sequence goes on from NC_056739.1 coordinate 1,817,260,099, forward strand.
AACCCAGCTGGTTTAGAAATTTTATTAGTTTCTTGGCAGTTGCCATAAAACACTCCTCATTCTCTAAACAGGAACATTTTGTTGAATACTTAAAATTGCCAGATTTGCTATGCCACTTCCTTATTTCATTAGTAGTAATGCATTTTAAAAACATTAAAGATTTGTTGAAATCTAGCAAGCTAGATAGCTAGACATCATTTTTATTTAATTATTTTCTGCAGATATGTAATTCCCATTTTGTACTGCTGCACATTATTTTTTGTTATATTAACTGATTGTCCTTAACAATTGTTATGTACATCTAATAAAAATGCATTTATTTGCTTGATATTTGTTTGTAGCCCTAGTTGTCTGCACTTTGGTACAGTGTCCTTCTTTACAATATACCTAATGCAAATTATTTCCTTGATGATAATATGCAGCCATGTCTAACACACTTATTTTTCTCAAAATGCACTGCATTTAAAAATAACATAGTATAAATTCCTTCCAACGCTGTGTGACTGGTGTAGGATTCCTTTCTATTCATATTAGTAGCAGATAAACCAGTTTTAGGTCTTTACACAATCATCCAGTTTTTCCTGAATTAGAATGCTTTACAAGCTCTGAGGTATGTGGTCTGGTTACAAACCCATTTAGGTCATGCAGATAATACGGGAGTAATTAGTCTGATTCTCATTAAGTAAAGAGGTTGAGAATTTGAGACATTAACCGTATAGCAGCTTAGGCCTTTTAAGTAAAAAGATTAAGCCTGGCCTTTAACTGTGTTACTACTGTGCCAGGTATCATTTCTTACATATGCATTTAACATTTTGTTCCTTTTTATATTTCACAGTGTAGCAACTCTCTTGTGAACATTTTTAGTATATTTTTTTGGCTTTATTACAAACATTCAGTCTGTCTCTCTCTGTGTCATTCTTACTCTTTCTTTTTCTTTTTCATTCTGTCTTCTCCTTTCCTTTAGTCAATTCCATCCTTGCTATGAATTATTGGCATAGTGCACACCCCCTGGCTATACCATATGATCTGTGCTAAAACTTCCATTTCAGAATAAATATTTTTATTTTATTTTATTTTAGTCATTTCCTGGGGTAGAGCACTGATCTCTGGAACTTTTTCAGACTCAGGCTGAGCAGTGTCTGGCTAAATGACTTGCTCAAAGTCATACAGGTAATGGAGGCTGAGGGAATCAAACTTTGCACCACTGGACCATATAGTAAATGAAAAATACCAAAGTTAGACACACACGCACACACGCACACACGCACACACACACACACACACACACACACACACACACACACACACACACACAATCAGTTGTTGCATACAATGCAAAAAAGAAGAGCAGCTAAAGATCAGAGTAACATGTCCTGTATACTATATTTTGATTTCTGCTGTCTTCCTTTGTATACTATGTGACATTGAGAACTTGTCTGCTGTCATCTGCCTTACTCCTGCAAGTGGATTTCATGTCTTGAGAAGTGGAGTCTGGGTTATAGAAGATATTTTGAGATAATTTATAAGCACTATCAATGCTATAAGGAAAGGCCTGTTCCCATAAAAAAAAAAAAAAAAAATACGCACACAGATTCACTGTCTTCTTTATCTGAAAGTGCAACATAATACTGTTAATTTCTGCACCCATTTGTCTATAATGATGTCTCTGCTGTGTTCATGTTCCTGGAACCTCCTTCAAAAATTCAGCATGTGGTTCCCTGATTTATATCCACGTTGTCCCCTCCCCTGATCTGACACATAGTGCACTTGGAAATAAATGTTTACACACAAGCTGCACTTCCCATCTTCCCTTTCTACATGCAATTTGTTCTAAGGCCACAATATAAAGAGATCAAGAGTTAGAGAGGCAACTATAACTCTGTAGGTAATAGCTGTACATACCTCCCCTTCAACAGGATACGATATGCTCTGAGACCTCAAATACAAAGAAAAGGGGTTAGATTAACAGCTCTAACTGTTAGCAGTAGTGAAAGCTGTATATGCCATCTTCCCCTTCAACATGACGCAATCTGTTCTGAGACCACAAACATAAATAAAAAGGGTTAGATTTACAACTATGACATAGTAGTAGTAGTATCAGTAGTACATACCATCCTTCCTTTCAACATGGTGCAGTCGTGAGATTTGTTCTGAGACCACAACATAAACAAAAGGGGTTAGATCGACAGCTCTAACTGTTAGTAATAGTAGTAGTTGTACATGCTATCTTCTCCTTCAATGTTGAGCAATCATGAGATTTGTCTTGAAGCCATAAACACAAACAAAAGCGGTTAGATTTATATCTATAATTGTCAGTAGTAGCTGAAAACTGTAAAAAATGTCACTGCTGTCAAAGACAAGTTTTTTTTCTGTAAGTACTGTTATTAGTTTTGTGTTGTACTTGCAGACTTATTCAAGCAACAGACATTCCAATAAATTTATGTTACTTTTCAGATATATTTATAAACAAAGACTATTACTAAAACCTGAACAGTCACTGCTATCAGCTACAGATTACTTAGCAAACATTATATAATAAACTGAATAGTAAGGTACAGAAAACAGGGAAGCAAAGAAATTGAGGAAGCTAGAGCTGATGGAGATGAAGTACCTGAGATGGGTGGTAGGATGCTCAACTCAAGTAGTTCCAACTGCAGAGAAGGTCAAAGAGAACAGATTATGGTAGATCGGGCATATATATATATGATGACAAAGATTCGAGACATACAGGAAGAAGGCAAAAGGAAATAAGGGCATCCAGCAAAGAGGTGGATGGATTATGTGAGAGAAAACATGTGGCAGTCAGACATGACTGTCAAAAAAGGTAGGAGATTGGCACTGAATTGAGAGACATAGTGACAGTTGACCCGACACCCTGGGAAAAGGGGGTGATGATAACAATGCTAATTTTTATATTGTTTCATAAGTGCTTTTAAAATTGTCAAAGACAAGCAGCCATGGAGATCACTAGCAGAGTTGATTTTGCATCTCATATTTTGAAAGAATGAACCTGGTATGGAAAATTAAGTTCACAAGGAAATATTATTAATTTATTAATTTATTTGTTTGTTGGCTGAGTTATTACATTTGTTAAATATGAAAGTCAACTGGCTCCTTTTTAGCAATCACCCAGGGAACAAGGCAAAGACATTAAAATTCACACAAGCATATCATAGTAACACAGATTTTTTTAAGAGCTGACTAAAATTAAAAAAATATTATAGCACATGTATGCTCTAGGTTGCTAAAGTATATATATATATATATATATATATATATATATATATAAAATTAAGCTCAGAGCCTTGGTAGCAGCCCTGTAAGAGCACACTTCAAGGACATCATATCCATGGTTAGTTGTTGTTGTTGTTGTGTCTTTCGGCTTTTCCCGGTTAGGGGTCGCCACAGCGGAACTCCGGTCCACTAATGATTGGCAGCAGATTTTTATGTGCCGAGTTGCCAGCTCTGATGCACAACCTACAATGAAGGTACGCCCATTCACGCATGTCTCCACACAGAAGACGCTTTAGCTGAGAATCGAACAGGACAACGTCTTACTGTGAGGCGACAACGCTACCGCAGCACCACCACCACAGTATATCCATGGTTAGCGAACCACATAAAAAAGAATCAATAACAGTTTTAAATTGTTTTGATGATTTAGAGCATCTTATTCATATTGATGCTTTATTCCATACCCTTGCCACTCTCACCTGAAAAAAGTGCCCTTAATGTTGATATTGAAAATGTCAATTTCCATTATGCAGAGCTTATGTCTTATCCCTAATATATGCTGTACCATATGCTCATCTATTGCTGACATGTGCATTTCATGCTCTAAAAATTTCTATGCACAGATAAGTTCATCGCTATTTCATTTACAGCAAACAGAGTATAGTTTTACGTGCCTAAGCCACTCAGTATGGTAGCAATTTAACAGATTTAATTTGCCTTGTATAAAGCTATGGCAAACGTAGGACCATGGTTGCATATTTAGTGGCCATAGCAGCTTGCACATGGATAGTTTTGATGACAACAAATGTGTAGGTTAAAACTGCATTATAAAGAGATATAGTGGCTAGCAAGATGAGGTTACAGTGTTTATCCAGTTTTGACTTACCAGAATAAATTACATTAATCACTATACTAGAGGCATTTGCATTTATATGATTCAGTAAGATGTTCTTTAAGCATTGTGGCAGAAAGGGTTGATCAGAAAGACTCCACCAGAGAATTATAGTTTCCTGGTTCCTACTCAAGAATGAATATGGTTTGATTATGCTTTTTCTACAAACAGGCTTAATCCATAAGAAGATAAAAAGACTGTAGGTATTTTGATTTTAGAATATACAATTCTCTCTCTCTCTCTCTGAAGCTAAACTAAACTACAACACTTACTACCAGAAAGTGAAAAAAAAGAGTATTACTATTAGAATTAAAGTACTAAAAGTCCATTTACTACACAGAAAAAAAAAACATTTTAAATTAATCTGTTTGACCCTGTGCTGGGTTAAGAACAATTGATAAATTTGACTTATACCCTTTGTATGTAACATTAAACATAATATTAAAGTACCCAGGCAAACTCAGGTTAGCACCCATATTGAGTTTTAGCTTTTGTTATGTGAAAGCAACAGCAAAACCCATGTGACTGCAAGAGTCAGCTTCAATGGTTATAAAACTTTATTTAAAAATATATATAATTATGAAATCCTATATAAATATGTAGCAAGGATGGTTAATTGTAGTTCATATTAAGCTAACACTGGTTGTGCAACTTTTTTAAAAACATTTTTACAGATTAAGAAGCTATGTCTTGCCATCACATGGGTGATACAGTTATTTTCACAAAACACAGTTCTTCAGTAATTTAATAAATGCATACATGCATACCCATACAAACATACATACATGCATACAAATATTTCAAGCATGGGCAATAATGCCCTTCTAGCCTGCTAATATACCAAAACAGTTGTTCCTGTTAAAAGAGTCCAGGCTGTTATCAAAAAATATTTAAACTAGTGCATGCTCGAATGTAATTTGGAAGTCCATTCTATGCAACTGATGCACTCTCAGAGAACCAATTAGTACACTTCTTTATTTTTTAATTATTTTTTATTGATTTTCATGAAATAAAATAATACAAGAAATACAATATATAAATATACACGTTTTAAAAAACATCATAACATGAAACAATAACTATTTACAATGTCCATAACAGATATAATGTCATTGTTGTGATTACATTTTATCTAGTAATTTTTCAATCTTTAACCAAGTTAATTTCTTATGTTTTATCTTAGTAGTTCTTTCTGAAATAGTTTGCAATTCCCTATTACATATAAGTTTAGCTAATAGTAAAAAATCTGTAAATGATAGGATTTTTTTACACTATGGTTTTTGTTTATTATCTTTTTAAAATGATCTAATATATACTTAATTAAAAGAGAGTTTTTTTATTCTTATTGGTAGTGTAGAAATGCTCTTTGACAGCAAGGAAGATTTTTTTTATTTTCTGAGATCATATTATTGTCAATAGTTGTATCTATGTCAGATAATAAGATACTTACATGGAGAATTTTTCCAGTTAGAACTATATTTGGAGTTTAACCATTGGCTCATCACATTAAGTATAGTCAATTCCACATAAAGTTCTAAATTTGGGAATGCTATTCCCCCATCTTTCCAGCCTCTGTAATGCCAAGCATGGCTGATTCTTGGCTTTTGAGGAAACCATAGGAAATTTATTAACATAGAATTTAGTTGCTTCATTAACTTTTTGGATGGGGAGGCAATTAATGTTTGGAAGTAGAACAAACTTTTGGGTAATATGATCATTTTTATTAATGACAGTCTTTCTTCTATCATGAAATACATTTTATTCCATCTATTTAAAAATTCCTTAACTGTGTATAATAGGTATTTATCGTTTGTTTTTAAAGTATTATTCCAGTTTGACTTTATGTATATTCCTAAATATTTAATGGTGTCATTTGCCCAGTTAAAATTGTTGTGTTTTCTTAATAAAGTGTTTGCTTTTTTATTTATTAATAATGTTTCTGTTTTGGTGGGATTAAAGCTTAGGCCTGAAACATCTTCAAAAACTTGCAGGGATTTTGTTATATGATCTATAGAGGAATCTATATTTCCAATTGTTAGCATGACATCATCCGCAAAAAGTTGTATTTTAGAATTGTAGCTTGGACTAACAGAGAATCCCCTTATATTAGAATTTGCTCTTATGAAGTTAGCTAGAGGTTCTACTGATAGGGAAAATAATAAGGGGGAGAGTGCAGCCTTGTTTAGTACCTTTTAGGACATTGAGTGGACCTGATAAAAAGGCATTAATTTTGATGTATGATATTGAGTTAACATATAGTCTGTTAATTATATCAATAAAGTCAGGGGAGTTATATACTTCTAATACTCTAAATAGATAAGACCAATTTATAGAGTCAAAAGCCTTCTTTCAGTCTAGGCTAATAATTCATAGTTCTTTTTTTCCCTGTTAGCATGATCTACTAAGGAAAGGAGCCTGATAACATTGTCTTGTACTTTTCTATTTAGGATGAAGCCTGTTTGATCATAACCTATTATGCTAGGCATCGGTTGATTTAATCTGTTAGCTAATATTAATGTCAAAATTTTATAGTCCACATTTAATAGTGAAATGGGACGATATGAAGTTACTATTTTGGGGTCTTTGTCATGTTTTAGGATAGGGGAAATCATGGCATATTTCCAGGAAGGGAATGAGCTTGTCTTTTTTCTAAATTCCTCAAAAGCTTCTAAAAGTATCTTTAATGTATCGTCTGTGAGTACTTTATAAATTTCTCATATTAATCGATCTAATCCTGGGGCTTTATTATTTTTAAGACTTTGAATCCTCTCTTTTAGTTTACTTAATGTTATTGGTTTGAGAAGTTTGGTATTCTGTTCTATTGATAGTTTATTGCCTACATTCTCATTTAAGAAGTTATCTTTTGGGATGTTGTTATTAATATTTGAATTTATGTTATTTATTATTTCATGATGTTTTCTAAAGGTCTCAAGAATTTCTTCTAAATCTGTTACAACTATAGTTTTATTTTTAGTTTCATCAACAATTTCCCTTATATGTTTAACATTGGATAAGTTTTTTTGATTTCACAGCTAATCTATACATGTTTTTTGGGTTAACAGAGTAAGACTGTAATTTCATTTTTTCTAAATTTATTGCCACTTTGTGATTAAGAATTTCCATGTAATCAAGGTTTAATTGTTTCACTTCTGTATTTGTGTTTATGTCTTTATTATTCAGATTTCTTTTTAGTTCATCAATTTTTGCTTGTATTCTCAATAGCGTACTATCCCATTCCTTTCGTGTGCTTAGGTACCAGGTTTTGATTTTACCAAAAATGTAAGATTTCAGCATATCCCAGGCAATAAGTTTAGAAATACTATCATTGTCATTTATGTCTAGAAATATTTTCATTTCTTTGAGTAACCATTCCTTAAACCCAGTTAGCTTAATAATGTATGCTGGTATTCTTTGCCAATATACTAGATGACAAGATTTTATGTTGATTTTAAAGAAAACAGCATTGTGGTCAGACATTGGACAGGCGCTAATAAAAACTTCCTGAATTTTTGAGAATAAATCATCTGTAACCAATACCTTACCAATGGTAGTTTGTGTACCAAATCAGTATGAATAATGTGTGTGTATTTTAGGGATGTGGGTTCTATTTTTTTCATAAATATCTCTCATATTTGAATTATTGATGAAGTTGTTCAATCTTTTAGCAGGTGCAAATATCTTAAACTTATCACATTTAGTAGTGTCACTTCTGGAGAGAATACAGTTAAAATCACCTGCATATATTATTTCTCCTTTAGATTTGATTGCAAGTAAATCAAGATATGTATTTGCTGTTGCAGCACCAATACAGGGTATCCAACAAGTGTTGGCTAATGTGATTAGTTTTTTATTTATTTCTAGAATAATTAAGTAGAACATGCCATTTTTGTTTGAATATGCGTTGATTATTTTAGGTACTGGTAGTGTTTTCCTCCAAAATATCATGGTGCCTCTTCTTTTGGTTCAAAAATGAGATTCTGCAAGTATAAAGTAGCAGTTGAAAGACATCATATTCAAATCTTCTTGTATTATATGGGTTTCTTGCAAGAATGCAATATCTACTTTCTTAGTTTTCAAATATTTGGTTAAGCTTCCTCTCTTTATAGGATTGTTGAGTCCATTTACATTTAAGGACAAACATTTATAAGAAAACATTTCTATAGATTGTCTTAGATAGTAAAAATTCTGTTATGAACATAACATGAACACTGAGTATAACTGTAAAACATTTAAAACTATTTACAAGTCTAAACATGGAATATTTCATTCCTGGTTTGATGAGAAATTCCTCTAAACCACCTTCATCCATCCTAAGAACAGTAATCTATGTCTGTTCTGTGCTACTGCCATGATAATAACTGTATAGAATGTAATAAGAAGTGAGAAGAATAAAAGGCTACTCATTAAAAATTATTACTGATTTGAGTAGTGAAATATCAAAATGTGTGAAATTAAAGTTAATAGGTAATTTGTGGTAATTATGTAAATTAGAAGTAATTATCTTTGTACAACCATATCAGATAGTTATTTTAAACAAAAGACCTATGTGTATTATTACAGGAGTAGGAGAATAATAATGCCTTTAGGTAGCTTATGTTTAGCTATGAGTCTAAAAAATTTTCCAAATAGATTTAATAAAAAACATGGGACTGTCAACAATTTTGAGTAAAAGCTATTAAGATTTCAGATAAACATTAAAATTAAGCAAATCACTTAAATCCATACTTGGCTCAATAGCCTGTATCTATATGATGTTACTATTTTCTTTTATTAGAAAAGCGAGATGATGTTGAGTAGAATAAATCTCTAAAAATATGTCTATTTGCAGTCTGTGGAGTCAGCAGATCATTTACTAATGTTTTGAGATGTGAGAAGTGACTGAAGTATCTGACAGAATCTCATGCTAGTACAAGCAGGAAACACAGACTTTACAAAGGGAACATCTCATGCAAGAGTGTGAGAGAAATCATGCAATTATATGGAATGAAAGCCTACTTTGTCTGAAAAATATTACTGGGAGACTATAATCTTTTGTAATGTAAACATATTGTCTTCTTTAAGTAACGCATAAATGTACATCTATTAAACTAGAGAACACAATACCTGTCCAAAAACTAGTAAGTAACTCTCTCTGTGAATTAATGAGAGCAGGTATTGCAAGTCCTGGCAATAACTAGGGAAGAAATTACTAATACCTGACTTCTGTACATATTATGCAAGGGACAACTATAAACATGTATATGTATAAATGGCACAGACAATACAGTAATATGCAACAATTGAACAGCAAATGCTATAGATACACGGGTAAAGTAGGTTTGAATACCTCAGACCCCTATATACTGTTATGCAAACATAATATAATAGGTTACAAAATTGCTGTCAGCAATAGAAATGTCTCAATACATGTGTAAGGGTGATCACAACAAAAATGGAATGAGTTCACATATCTAGGTGTATATTAGGAGTGGTTGTATGCTAGTCATATAGAGCTATACCTATGTATACCTAGATAGAACAATGCATATGAACTACAAATATATACCAAGGTTCATGATTACTGACCTGTGCATATGCATCTTAGAATAAGCTATATTCAAAAAGGTTAGTTATTAAAGTTAGATAACAAAACAGGTATCTAGAAACTAGTAAATAACTCTCTTTGTAAATTTATGAGAGCTGGTACTTTTTTACAGATTATAGTTGAATAAGAGCCATGATCTTTTAAAAACATGCATATCTTACTTTCATCAAACTGGGGGTATAGATAAGTCAGTTGAACTGAAGAAAGCACAATAATTGTCATAAAAAGAAAAGGAGAAAAACAGACAAGATAAAAAAAATTATTTATGTATGTTAAATATTTTCATTAACTGAACATATAGAAGCCTTTCTGCAAATCTATCTGTGAGCTTCAGTTAAATGCTTGTTTAAATATCTGCATTGTTACAAGTAATTAAAACACTGAATATGCATTTTAACAAAGTCAAAATATCATTTACCATTAAGAAAAAAACATTTTCTATAACAATGTACAGCATTTAGCACTTACATAGAGCAAATCCTTTCCTTTCTTAATAGTTCTTTTATTCTTGGCGATTCTGTGGCATTAACTTCCTTATTCTTCTCAGATATCATCAAAGCATGCTGAGATGTCAAAGGTCACACTGCATGTCTATTTGTACTGTTACAGTGATGTAATCTGTTTACAATAAAGCAGGAAGTGTTCTAGGTTCAAGAAAGCTTTTTGAATTTTTGGTGACAAAATACAGCACAAAGGTAATTTAAACAAGTAAATTGTGCTCAAACTGTATGGCTCTCATGCATAGCAAAAAAACAGGCAGAGAGAGTTAAGTAAATCATACAGTAAAATGTTTAACACACTTCTTTTTGAACAGTAAGTACGTACATTTTAAAGCCCTCTTTCCCCTTTCATTTCCCTCAACTTTAACATACTTTTTTAATATAAAATTAGCACAATGTACATATTAAATAAAGACACTTCTGCTATCTATCTCATGTTAATTTATGAAGCCAAAAGTCTGTGTGGAATGTTTGTATGATCACAACAGATGTATACTTTGTGTAGAAATCTTATTATAACTTTTTATGATGGATGTAGTGTGTTAATAGCAATAAGTTTAAATGGAAGTAGTGTGTATCATTTGTATATTGTGTGAAGCTGTTGTTTGAAGGCTATTGTCATTTACTGACTGTGTCTGTGAGATTAGTAGAACAGTGTGAATGGATAGAAAAGAGAAGAGAGGAAAAATGGAATCAATAAGTACTGGCTAGCAATGATATGTTACCATTGGTGTAATGCATAGCCTGCATAATAAATGTTTGCTGTAAGGTGTTTATATTACTGCAGCTTATTTCCAAGTAAATATTTAAATGAGTTTGTTTTATTGAAGTACTTAGCAACTGTATATATTATTATGTAAAAGGAAAGAATGAAAAACAAAGGAAAGAAAAGAAGAAGGAGAGCAGTATTGGGAAATAGAAAACGTAATATAGAAGAAAGTAGGCTTAAGTATATATATTTAATAAATAAATAAAGTTTGTACCTTATGATTCCATTTGTATTCTGTGTTTTCAGATGTATTGTTTGTTAGCAAGTTTTGAGAGTGATGTTTTTTATACTATTTCCCCTTAAGCTTCTTACTAGATTTGTCAGCTGTAGTTGTTATACCATTAGTGGCTTGTCTTTTCAGACTGGGCAAAGAAAGGTCCATTTCTTTTACTTTCTCAAGTATGTTGTTTTTCCTCATGAAGGCTGATGCTTCTTCAAGAGAATTGAATATTTTTTGACCATCCGAGAGGGTAATGTTGATTCTGGCTGGAAACATTATCTGGGCTTTAATGTTGGCTTTTTTTAAGTCTTTATTAAGTGGGACACACGCTTTTCTCTTTGTGATCACAGTGGAGGTGTAATCATTGTCAAATCTTATATTTTTCCCATCGACATGGGCTTTATTTCCTGACCATGCAGCTCTTAGTATTAAGTCTCTGTCTTGTGTAGATAGGAATTTTACAATGATAAATCACACAGCTGTTGAATTTTTTGATGCAGATGCATATGACAGGGACCTGCGGGCTCTCTCGATTCTGAAAGATAAAGCTTCAGGGAGGTTAGTATTTTTGGAAGCCAATCATTTAGGAAGAGAATCATATTATTTCCTTCCATTTTCTCTGGAACTCCATAAATCCTAATGTTGTTTCTTCTGGATCTACACTCTATGTCTTCCACCTTTTCTAGTAACTGGTTGTTTTGTTTTAGTAAAAATTTATCTGGTTATCATTTTGCATTTGCCTGCCATCTATTTCATTTACTGATTCTTCTATAACTGCTATTTGGTCAGAATGAGTAGTAATAATTTCCTTTAAGTCATCAATTTGTTTTTTACTTTCTTTCTTCATATTTTCCATAATCTTCTCTAAATTATCCATCTTTATAGAAAGATCTTGAATGCTAGTAATTACTGTTTGAAGTTCCTTTTTCATAGTGCTGTCTTGTAGAGATGTCTTTGAGTGCCTCATAGCTGTTTCAGTCTGTAACTGGTGACAGAACTTCTGACAGGGAATATGTTGGTAAATAATTGAAAAAAATTAAGATTTCTTCTAATAAAGTTGTTCACAATATCAAGATAAGAAGTTGTGGGAAAATTCTTCAATATTTTTTGAGTTAAAATAGAAAAATGCTGTCAGAAAAAATAATTTCAGGCAGAGCATCAAGAAAGTGCAGCTAACGCCTTGGCATCTTGGCTATGCCCCCACCAATTAGTACACTTCTCATTCCTTTAGAATCTTCTACTTAGTTGTCTGATGATTCTGAACTAGTTTTTGATACCCCAAACATTCCCAGAGGTAGTTGTCTCTAAATGACCTGAATAAGGTCTCCTCTTAAATATCTGTATGTGGTATTGTACAAGTTTAGATATTTTATTCTTTCAAAATAACTCGAATTATCACATCCATGGATGCTCTTGGTATAGTTCCACTGTACTCTTTCCAGTTTATTCACACTTGTTTTCTTATAAGGTTTCCATATTGTTATTCCATAATCAAGTTCGGGTGTAATGTAATTAACAAGCAAAGACTTCATCATTTCTGATTTCCTAGACTTTATAAATCTTTATATTCAACCTACAGTTCTAATAACTATTATCAACCAATTGGATGATATGATTAGAAAAACTTCAAAGCTGAATATACCGTATACCCAAGTCCTTAAATGAATTAACAGTTTCAATCATTGTGTGCTGCATTAAATATTCACCTTTTAATTTATGTATCCTAAGTCTCGTATGCTTAGTTTTTGATGTATTTATCAGCATATTATTCTCCTGTGCCCAAATGGTCAATTTAGTCAAATTCTTTTGCAGACTTGCCTTATCTGTAAACATGCAATCAGTTTGCCCATTTTCAAGTCATCTGCATACAGACTAGAGACCACCTCAGATGAAAAAGATAGATCTGAAAGAAACAATCTAAACAAGTATGGGCCTAGGATAGAGCACTGTGAGACATCCCAACTGTAACCTCAAATTTCACCTCTCCAATTACTGTATGATACTTGCCATGTATTTTTGTAAGCTGCGCAGCTATCATTCTTATCAAGAGTACATTGATTCCTAGTTGTTCTAATTTATTGATCAGTATTTTATGTATAACCCTATCAAATGCTGAAATTAAATCTATATAAATTAATCACAACACAATTTTTCATTCATAGCTGTTATTATATATAGAATATCATGTTGCAGGACTTAATAGATCTATTTTCAGCATATGCATGATGATATATGGTTTCAAGTCCTATCCTTTCCAATTCTGACAATAACTTATCCAATATTACCTTCTCCATTATTTTTCCTCGACATGAAAGTAAACTTATGGGTCTGTTTGACTCTGGGTTTGCCCTACCTCCCCTTCCATTAAAGACAAGTTTAACAAGTGCATGTCTCAATCTTAAAGAATCTCCCCATATTTGCATGACCTAGTAAGTAAGTATAATAGTACTGAAGTTCATGCCAAAGTGTTTTCATGTTGTTATTACTAATTCCTTCTTCTCCCTGTGCTTTGTTTGGATCCAGTGGGCATAGTTCTTTTTCAACATAATCTAATTTGATTTTAGTATCTGAGGCTACCTGAATGTCACTAGGATAATTTATCAACCACTTTGTGGATCAAAACTGCTTTGCATAAGATTTTGTAAATACATCTATAATCTGTTGTGTCTGAGAATAAATTTTAGAATCTACACAAAGTTTATCAATTTGTATGTCTTTATTCCTACCATATTTTATGTATCTATAAAATGGTTTCCTATTATGCTCAATATTGTTATATACATTTTTTTTTTAAATTGTAATCGATCTTGTCTCACACTATGTATAATTTATCTGACCAGCTTATTTCAGTTTTCAAAGTTGAACTTTCACCTCTTTTCCTTTTCTTATATTGTTGTATCTCATCTTAATCATGTATCTTGTTCTTATGGAAATATAGCCTCCTGAAGTTGTGTGCCTAGATCCTGATGTCAAACTTTTTTATTTATTTTTTGCATTCAAACAATTTCTGTTTCAAAACTTTCCATATTCCTTCTGCAGCTTTTCCACTGAATGCAACATTCCAATTAGTTTTACATAGTCACTGTTTGCTTACATATAATCTGTTATTAATCCTCTGTGCATTGGTTTAGAGCTCAGTTTGGAAGAATTATCTAGCAACAAATTAACCTTTATAACCTTCATAACCCATGTTCACTGCACATCAACAGTTGTAAAACTTGACATGAAGTAACTAACTTCTTTAGGAACACAAACAATGTCTAGTACATTCCCTTCCCTGATAGGCTTTTTTTACAGTTTGAAGCAATTGTTACTCCTGAACATACACTGTAAATAATTTCCTTACTAATGTTGTTGAATCAATATTATTCCAGTCTGTTTCTGATAAATTTAACCCCCAGCCACTATTATTCTTTCCTCCTGTGTTTCATGCAAGAAAATAAATTCCTCTAGGTCATCGGCACCTGACTTTGGTGGTCTATACACTCCTTTTGTTATTATGTTCCAAGGTTTTCTTTGCTGTAACAGTCACACAATCTATAGTATTGGTATTATCACTGAACATGTAATAATCATAGGTCTCATAACAATTTTTAATTCCTATCATAACATCTCCACTTGATTTTTTGTTAAAATGTCTGTTACAGTAAAAAATATTTATACCCTGACAAAAGTGGTTTCCAGTCATTGTTCTTTAACCGTGTTACACAAACAATAAAGGCATTAATTCTGTGGGAACCTAGCAGATTTTCCAGTAAAAAATTAAAAAAAAACGTTGCTATTAATGTTCCTAGCATCAGCAACCATCAGAGATGCATCAAATGTTGCCACATGTGAACTACTAAATTTTAAACCTGGCAAAAATCTTGCATTGTGTTTGGTAAATATTGCAGAATGTCTGCTACAGAAATTATCTTTCCTGTTCTTGACAAGTGCACACCATCCTAAACACATGTACACAAAGTCAGGCTTGGAAACTCTACACATTTCCATTTTTTAAAATGGAGCATTTTTTCCATGTGGGTATTTACCCAAAAAATATTTTTATTCACGGTAACCTGACTCTCCTTTCTATATGTAATTTGCAAAGAACATGTCCTAACACTTGTACAAGCTATGTTATCTAAGAGGGCTGTAAGGTCCCTACTAACACCCACAGAGTCCTTGTGAATGAGATGTACCAACATAGATAAAAACAGATCCATACTTCCTAATATTAAGGCATTCTAAGGTCTTTCTCACATACCCTATTTTTACTCTTGGCAAAGATGTTATCATCTCTGCAAATGTGAGTATGTTCCTCTAGTAACTGAATCTCCAATTAAAAGAATATCTTTCCTGACCGGATCTGAAGAATCTTCAACTTCTGATTCAGTAATATCTGTTGTATCAATTGTTATCAATTAAAAATGCTGAGTTAATGAGATAGCTTTCTATCAGAAATGTAAGACCAGGTCCTGCAAGTTCATTCACTTAAAAAAATAAAGTGCAATTCAAACAAATAAAAGGGAATTCTGAAACACACAGCAGTTTTAAAGAGGGTTTGCACTGGAGCGTCACTGTCCTGCACCCCCTCTACCCTTGCTAATTCTCTATGTCTGCTGCACATTACAGTAGGAAGAGCACTCCAAGATAAGTATAATTTCACACTTAGAATATATCCCCCTCATATGCATCTTCAACTGTCCTATTATAATTATCAAAGTTGCAGCCCTTGGAATGTCAACAGTCACCCAATAAGGCTATTGTTTAAAGTTAGACCGGCTGCTAAATGGTCTGAATAAATACATAAAGTTATAGTTGCAATGCACAAAAATTATGATTATCAAAAGCAAATGTAGACTGGTAAATCTCCATGCCTATATGGCTGGCGGTCCCTGTACTATGCCACATCTGAAACAGGCATTAACATACATTAAGTCTTAGACAGAGAAGCAGGACTTGTACAACAAACCAACACCTAATTATCAATGCTCTGTGATGGGCTTCCACTATGAGTGGACAAAAGTGAATGCACCAAGGATTGGAATCCCCGAACTGTATTCACTGAAAAAATCCTGCCAAAACACATTTGTTAAAGTGTTGTTTGCAGAGATGCAAGCCTTCCACACCTCACAAAGTTATATATACCATCTCTATTGTTGTACCAACTCAAAGAAGGGGGAAAATCCCCCAAAAGGGAATCACTTCCAGCACAACTCAAAGAAAGTGACCTCTTTTAGAGAAGCTCAGATCTTCAGGAAGATAAACTTGAATCAATTGAAGCTGGAAAGTTCAGTCTTCATCCACCAGTAGGTTATCCATGCTGTAGTTTCTTGAATTTCTCTAATGTCAGTGGCATTCCAAGTAGTACTTGAGACACAGAATAATCATAACACATAAGAACTCATGCAGCTTGAAGTGATTAATTATAATCATACTTGGAGCTATTTCTCTATGAAGACAAAGCTCTTGTGTGCAGATTTCATCACAAGTAAATAAATAAAGCTTCACCTCCTACCAAGCCATGATTAGGACTCCTGTACAGAAGACATTTAAAATGATTTTATTTACAATTTTTAAAGACATTTATTGTATGTTAGTTATTTTTGTTTTGATCTTTTCTTATGTGCTGTTTCACTGTAGATGCCTGTTTGACATACTGCACATGTTTACATTGACTAGCCTACTTTAGCAATAATACATTGCTTGGTGTGGGTAAATATTGCATTACCCACACTCAAAAGTGGATTCTTGATATTATACAATGACATTTTTTTAAGAAATAAAGTCTTACCTTTTCTAAACAATCTTGTTATTTAAACAGACCTTGGAGCTTTTGCACCAGTCTGAGGCATCCAAGTTGTGTACTGTGCCTGATCTACATCTGAAATGGCTGTGCAGTACATTGCTGAATCTGCCTTTTTTTAAAGATATTGAGGAATCTAGATGGTTATGGTCTTTTTAAAGTACGTCTTAACTTCTAGATTTTTCAGAATGTTTAGATGTTTGTCTTATCTTTTTCCTCTGTTTTTCATAAAACTGTGGGTTTGCTGGCAAATCATTGAGGCTGAAGTCACCAGGTAATGACAGATATCTTAGTTTCAGATGTTAAGAGGTAGCAAGGTATGTAGATCTGCTTCTAGAGGGGCTCCAGGCATCAAGAGCACTGAGATTTTTTAAATATATTGCATTATTTTGTTCCATGGTGCAGGTCACTGACGGGGATATTTTTTTACAGTTTAAACTTAGCAGTGTAGAGAAAGTGTCTTAACTAAATTTTTTCTTGTGTTGAATTCCTGAATTACAAATGAACATCTTGATTGGTCTGCCAAATCAGTGAGCATGTATTTGAATATTAAATTATTTTAAAAGATATGGGGGAGAAAAGTCTTGAATCAAGGATATTTTTAAAGATTACTCTAATTTATTTTAAAAGTTAATAGAAAAAGAGATATTGTATCTCCTTGTTCTTTTTGAACAGAATGATAGAAATCATGAAACTTCTCTGGCATTCTTGAGTGAATATAACTCTCAGTGATTTACCAGAAAATGGGAAGTTTTGTGAAGGGCAGTGCAAAAATTATGAGGAAGAAAGGAATGCTATGCGAAATTGTGGACATACATGGTTGGTGAGTGTGTGATTACATCAGCTGCTCTACAACACTTTAGCAGATGGACTTGTTTGTGTTGTTACACACTCAATTTACACTGGGCATGCTGATTGGGCTGCCCAATTTGTGTACATGATTTTGAATACTTATAACCATTTATTGTATAATTTGACTATGCAATACTCCGAGGAACATGTAGTCTGACACTTGATGACGTCATGGCTTACAGACAGATTTTGTCTCTGCTTTTTAAATACTTTTTTGGCATAAATGAATGTACATTTGGGGATGGAAACGTAATGTAATGTCACGCAGAAATGACATCTAATTTAAAAAATGTTTGTAGCAAACTTCCTGCTGAACTTTAATGGACGCAATTTGCTTTTTATTAGGCTCTAGGCTGCATTTATCTCTTTGTAATAGTAATTATATTTTAACACCTTATGAAGGCTCCATTCAACCAATCAGGAGGTGTATTTCATGTATGTTTTTAATTATGGTGTATTAAATGAATATATAAATCAATGATAGTCACCATCCCACTGAGCAGTGAAAAACATTTCTGTATGTAAGATCTTATTGCAATGTATTGTTACTTCCATGCTCAATGCCTGTTAGGTATCTTAAGCAATTTGTACTCTATGCTATGTCTGCTTTTATAAGAGTTCCCTGTGGATTTAATAAAATCTGTGTAGGTATACTGTAAGGCCTATATGGAAGGTACCATGGCTGTGTATGTAGAACCCCCTCAGCAGCACACCTTGTATATTAATGAAGGCATGTTAATGAGGGAAAACCATGTAACATGGTTATTGAATCAGTGTAGGGAGTGTGTTACTGTGTCCAGAGATGAGTAACACACTCCTTGCACTGTGAAAGCATTGGATATCACTGTAGGAAGCTAAAAAAAGTGAAATTAAATATTTTTAGTTGTATTTTTTTTTTATTTTATTTTTTTGTGTGTTTGTGCGATAGGCAGCAATGGACATGTGCTAGACATCTAAAAACAGAAACCGGATGTATTTAATTATAAATGGAAAGGTCAAGTTTAAGCATACTTGAGCATGTTTGCATGGTGCGCCATGGTGCTCAGCAGTGCTTAAACATAGTGCAGAGTTATATATAAAAGTATAGCACCAATCTTCATATCCACGTAGTCGAATGATTACAGTGACAGCCTTATGTGCAGTATGTGCAGGATTCGAAACCACAGGCATGTTATTTTGCAAATACACATATGTGAGAATTATTCCAAATTCCTCTTAAATATTTTGTTTGATTACACAGACAGGTTATTAATTTATTTTTCAAATATACATTTATGAAAAGCACTATTAAATCCCTGACTGAATTTTGTATGAATACACAGACAAGTTATTAAGCATGTATGTTCCAAATACACATTACGAAAACTATTCTTAAACCCTTGATTGAATATTCTATGTATGGAGAGATATGTTATCATGCATTTATGTTTCCAATGCACAGTATGAAAATTATATTTAAATCCCACTTTGGTGACCCAGCTAAGCTCCGCTAAGCACAGCTAAGCCTTGCCAAGCACTGTTTAAACCTGGAATGTTTTTGTAGTGCTTGGCTGGTTTTTGTATTGCTAAGTGGGGCAAAGCACTGCTAAGTAATGCCCATTTAAGCACTGTTCAGCCACACTAAGCTGGTTTGTGCACCGCTAAGCATTAGTAGGCATTGCCAGTTTAAGCACTGCTCAGCTGAGCTCAGTGGGTTTCTGCGGTGCTAAGTGAAGCGCCGTATTTTTAAAAATGGGCCAATTGCAGTAAAGGGTGGGAAAACAGTCTTATTTAAGTGCAACAGGTGGGAATACAGCCATAACCTGTTGGAGTTAGAATTTGGCGGGAACTATGGCAGGAATTGGAGTGGGTATGCACTTCTGTGCACAATGTTGGGGCATTCTGGAGTCCAGGGTCATGATTGAACTCCTTGTCAAATAACATGACATCCGGCAGCTGCAGGGCCAGTACCAGGGATCGGAATACAAGTTGGAGGCCTGGGACCACCTGGCATGTGATCTCACCAGTTCAACTGGTATCCCCCACACAGGTGAGTAGGTGTGGCACCATTGTGATGACCTGAAGAGTTGGAAGGGGGATCTCTTGGCCACCTGGGTGCATGATGCTCGAGATGGGAATGCCCCACAAGTTTGTAAGTATTGTTATTATTATTTTACCAAAACCTACTCTGAATGTGTGATAGACAGGTATGCATAATGGTGTGTTTCTCTCCCCACAGCTGCAGAGGAGAGAGCCCATAACCTAGGGATCCATGCAGGGCACTTGGCCAAGTTGCACCAAGGGTGTGGTGAGTGCAGATGTAACTTGCAGTCTATAGTCATATAAACAAGAAGGAATACATTTGTTATTTCCACTAGGTATATTCAGTTTTGGTTGTACTGCAATGAACTTGGTCATAGACCTGGACTGAAATAAGTGAGTAATGCCAGGTACAGTTCAATAAACATGAAAGAATGAAACCTGATAATGTTAAGGAAATAAAGTTTCTACTGCATTAATAATGTTAAGGAAATAAAGTTTCTACGGCATTACTAATGTTAAGGGAATAAAGTTTCTACTGTATTAATAATGTGAAAGAAATAAACGTTTCTACTGCATTAATAATGTTAAGGGAATAACATTTCTACTGCATTAATAATGTGAAGGAAATAAATGTTTTTACTGCATTAAGTGTGGAATTACAGCTGTATTGCAACACTTACATTATATAAATTGTTCTTTAATAAAGACTGGAAATATATAGTAATCACTGCATGAACTCACCCCTAATAAAGCTGTGTTGTGCAATATGTGTGTATTTTAGGCTGTTCATCATGAAATCGAGTATTATATCTGCTGTGATGTAAAAACACAAACAATACCACTAAGAGACTGAAGGTTAGCTAATAAAGAGCATTCTGCTAAGCTGTAGATGTGGAACTGTACTACAAGATATAATGCATTATGATATTTGTTCTGCACTAAGATCTGAAGAAATAATAAGAACGCCCAGTGTATTTTGTGTATGTAAGGATTGTCTTGTGTTAACCATTGCATTTCAGCTATATGCATTCCAGCTCTTAGGTAGTTTGCTCCAGGCAAGTATGAAACTGTAATAGCTGTAGACTGCAAATATATAATCTGCAACTGTATATAGGTCAGGTAGCCAACCCAGCACTCCAGTAGGGTTTGTACACATCACAGATATTCCAACCCACTAGGGGTTTATTGTCTACACCTGCATTCCATGTATTAAGCCACAGTTCACCTACTACCTCTGTCATGTATGGATCTCATGCATGTGTGTTCAAGTGTCACTGCAGTCTTGTATAACACTGTACCTCTATTACCAGGTCATATTTTGTTACCAGGTGAGCTCTAGGTACATATCAGTCAATTAATATGCAGTAGTGGCTCAGTAGCGCAGTTTGATAAATTATAGGTGTGATGTACATTCTGTCACACATAGACCATGGTTCGAATCCAGTGACAAGTACTACTAAATATTATAAAAGAATGTATGTATTGTTAACAGATGTTCTCCCCACAGGAATTACAGGTAAATAAATGGCTGTAGTAGCTGATAGAATGGGTTAATAATTTATATATTCAGATGTACCAGAGTGTTAACAGGATTGCTCAGCAATGTGATAAGACACCAGAAAATAACGGCAACAAGTGCAATACCAATAAAAGTTAATACAATAAATAAAATGTGTAATTGCGGCATGGCTGTATGCCTGTTGTATCTGAGAATGTCTGCTGATAGTCTAACCTCATGCCTGCCAAGGAGGGCATGATAGTCGTAAAATCTCTGCACTGTGCACAATACACGTCTCTCGTGTCACTCTGTTACAGACTGTGATCACTGTTGCCTAATCCCTCGGTCACAGATCTATCATGGACATGAGTTATGTCTATAGCACAGTCACA
Organism: Protopterus annectens; assembly: GCF_019279795.1. Taxonomy (NCBI): domain Eukaryota; kingdom Metazoa; phylum Chordata; order Ceratodontiformes; family Protopteridae; genus Protopterus; species Protopterus annectens. The sequence goes on from NC_056739.1 coordinate 1,817,281,850, forward strand.
CTACATCAGCCCACAGTACACCTTGGTAGTCATATATGTTCCCCTGATATGTAATAGTCCCCTGTAGTTGTGTAGCTGTAGGTGTTACAGCTTGGCCTATACTGTCCAATGCAGATAGCTTGACAGGTATGTACGTGCTATAGAAACTATATGGCACTTGTATACATAAAGTAAGGGCAGACCTGTAGAGTAGATAAGAGTACTGTTGCAAACAATAGAGCCTATACTGGTATTAATGGACTGTATTTCTCTCTCCCCCCACCTCTTATCTGCATCATTATTTATTATTGTTATACATCAGTTATGGTTTAATATTAACATCTGTTGTTCCAAAACATTATGTTGGACCTTGTGTTTTATTATTGTTATGTATTACAATAGTTGCATACTAACATACCTTGTTGAATTACCTATGTTGTTGGCCTTATGCCATAACTGTTACTGACATGCTGTTACTATACTGATTGTTATCTCACTTATTGTTGTGTTCCATATGCTATGCAATGTGATGTTACTGTATTATTTGCAACATTCTGGCATGTTGTTATAACTAAATAAATGTTCTGTTCATTACTAACCTATACTCTTTGAAATACCTCAACACCATAGCTCGACTAGGTAGGCCAGTTCCTGGTGATCTGCCTACCCTACCTAAGCTGGCTGTGGCACCAAGTCCTAGAATGTCTGGGACCCAACCTGGTGCTGCCCCCTCCACTGGCCTGCACTACCTATGGGAGGAACCACCTCAGGTGAATGGGGCCCATCCCTCCAGGAGTGTGTGTGGAGGGGAGTTGTCACCCAGCAACAACTACCAGGGATGGTGCACAGGATCATGCACCATGACTACAAGGATTGCCTGTGCCAGATTGAGGGCAGACTGGCCAATCTGGAGGGGCAAGGTGGTCCCAGCCCCCAGCACAGCCACCTTTGGGGCAGTGAAGGGGCATTATTGACTGCCCATGGGTGCAGAGCTCAGTCTCACTGCTGCCACCTGGGGGCACATGGCTCTCTGATTCCACAACACCCTCCTCATCCATGGTGTTTACTCCCCTCATGATTCACACACTGCCCCTATATTCTGTCTTGTCAGTCTTGTCCCTTTGCAAATGCAACCTCTCCTACCCAACATACCTCCTACATGTACCTATACCCCTTCCCCAACATTCCACACTCTCCTTGAAAAAAGGGCATCTGTCCCACAAAAATTATCTCCTCATACATAGCTCTCCATTTTACACCCACATCCACTGGACACAATCAACTATTACATAAATTAATCAACACATTTATGTCACCCTCATCCCTCTCTATGGGGTGTGAGGCTCCAAATTCCAAATTCACTACAACCTGCATAACTTCTGCTATAGAAGAAATGGAGAGCTATGGTTCTTTCCTACACTCTTCCTGCACATCTACCTGCATTTCATTATGTTTTTCCCCCTGCTTGCCCCCATTTCACCACTTTCGTAGCACACATTTTTTCTTTTTTTTTTAATTAGTGCAGGTTTAAGTGGAGCTAAGTGGCGAGGCACACTTTACAAACCTGCTTAAACATGTTGAAAACAGCCTTAATCGCCTTCTCTGTTTCTGACACTGTTAGGCACATCTGCAAAATAATTACCCCTGCCAAGTCTCAAACCCTGGACCCTGTCAACTATAGCATAGTGCATTATCCCACTAGGCCACTCAGCTCCACAGTAAAGCAGCTCTTTCCATAAACATATCCTGATTGCCAATGATACACTGCTTGTGCATATAATGGGAAAAATGGCAGTGTACTTGGGACTGTGATGTAGCCACCAAACCAGTACACATCCAAATAAATAATGATGGATGGATGTGAGGTCTGGGATAGCAGGTATAGCTGTCAACTTCACAAACTGTTGCAGAACGTCACAGTTGTGCCACCTACTTTTGGCATAGTTTGTCATGAAACCTTTTCTGTGCACTAAAGTACTGACAAGTCAGGGCAGACTGAGGTTAGAAAATCATGACAGACAGTTCAGTGTCACATGTCATACCCATCCGAACACACATGCTAATGTGACTCTTGTGTAACAGACTGTATGCATGCACATATATCTTGCAAATACACCTGCTACAGTATTAACTCAGTAGCTCAGTCTGTTAAATCCCTAGCATGTGATACATTTTGTCACCCACAGTCTGGGATTCAAATCTGGTGTGTTGTACTTCAATTACATGCTTGTGAATGCAACTAATAATGACTGAGTCCTGAAATTATAACAAAAACAGGTTGCTGCTACTGCATTCACTGCTACCCATGTTAGCATGTCAAAGGACTGTAGGTAGGGGCACACTGCACAAATATGTATAGGTTACCTGTATGTTGCCTAACACTCTCCAATGCTGTAGTCTCCATACCTCAGTAATGTCCTTCTCAAAGTCTAGGAAAGGGGCCAAGGCCTACATAAACGTCTTAAATATTGCATTGTTGTGCCATGTCATTGGCTAATGAAATTGCAACTCAGCTGTTCTGGATGCAATTATCAAGTCTGAACCATTGATTGGTGCACAGGCAATCACCTGTTATTGAACATTACCTACAAAAGGCATGCATCTGCCTATGGTAAACAGGTCTGTAATTTGCTTTACCAAGCCAGACTGCAATTTTAGAATCTGTTTTCTTCAGGATTTCTGCACAAAAGGATTACAGCACTCTACCAGGTATGTAATACAAGTCCCCATCTAATGGGACACAGATAGGAGGATGCAGTTATGGGGGAAAGGGATTACAACAGTAGGCCTCTAATACATCTTTGGGAATGACATGTTGCTGATAGTCTGCTGCCCAAAAGCTACAGCCATGCCTTTCCACTCTGCCTGCTGTGACTTAGATCACAGCTCTGGCCCTCTCACTCCCTCCTACAATGGTCAGCTCCCATACAAATGCCACTGGATTGTGTGTTAGACATAGTGACAGTGAGTAATGGTGGACACAGATGGCATATCACATGATGTACTGTCATTCATCTCCTCTTAGTCTATGAATGTCACACATGAATATTTCAGACATTGTACTGGTGTCCCTGACTGTCCCTGATGTACTCTGGCTGGGTCACTGTTTTGTTGACATTCATATATCATTGCTTGACAGGTATGTCTACCATACCTGGCATTGGAGTGTAGACATTCAGCACACTTCGTCACAGCACACATGGACATAACCAGTAGTGCTACTATGTTGCTGAAAGTCACATACAGACTGTGTTGCTAGTTGGCGGGGTATGATGTGGGAGGTACCAGTGCACAGTGCAGGCCAATGTGGATGTGTAGGAAATGTACATAGTGGATAGCAACATATGTAGTCCTGTAATGTGATCCCCTATTCTTGTCTTTCAGAAAGAATGTACAGATGAAGGCAACCACCATTTACAGCTGTGGAAAATGATGTGATCCTGGATGGCCTAAGACTGCATCACGTTATTCTGCTCTCCAGGATTCACCACAATCATGAGCAATGTTCTGCAATGTGGGCAGACCTTGTCACAACAGTCAACCATGTAGGGCTACAGGACTGAAACTATGAACAAGTCCATCACAGGGTGACAGACATGGTAAATGCTGCACAGCAAAGAGCTGCTGCTGTGGCCAGAGACCATGCTGCCACTGGTGGATGGCTTGCATCAGTAGAACCACTCTCAGCCACAGAGGAATTATCAACCACCAGCTCCCAAGCATCCATCACCCCTATACATCATGCAGGTGGGTGCCACAGCCTCCACAGCATAGGAGTGTCCAGGTAAGCCTCCTGTGTGCATCACTGTAATACTGTATCAGTCACTGTGGCAGCCGCTGCTTACCAGTACATGGATGTCAGGTCAATCTGCATTGGGGGGATTGTTTGTAATGCACACCTGTGCACACATACTCAGAATGCCAGCAATGTAGGCAGTATCAAAGTGCCTACTGTACATGTTGCTATACCACATATTATCCTGTAACATGCCACATTTGTTATTGCTGACAATACCTCTCCCTCACCTTGCCATAGGTATGTCAGTTGTGGCTGGAGTCCAACGTCCTGTACACAGTGAGTACAATAATGATTTTTTTATGGCTGATATATACTCAAACAATGTTAAGGGCTTCCATTTTTCTGTATACACAACTGATATGCTTAGCCAGAGTACACTACTTGTATGCTCAGTCTCAGAGGGGTTAACTGCAGTGCATTATATCAGTAATCACAGTAGTGTATGTGTAGGATCTGTAACATATTTGCAATTATTTTTGTGAAGGTTCATGCAGTCTGCTATGCAGGGGGCAATGGTATGCTGAAGACAGGTGCACTGTGTTTTAAATGTAGGTCTATCTATACACTGACATATTGCTAATCTCAAAGGTGTATAGTAGTGGAAACATTAACCAGACATAGCTGCAGTGCATGTGGTTTTATTGGCCTGTCTTGTGTGTGTATGTTGTAGTCTGCTTGTGTGTTGTACATGGGATCAGAAATATGATGTGGCATGTGTACTGCCATTGTGGCACCTCACATGTGTGTGTGCATGTGTGTGTGTGTGTGTGTGTGTGTGTGTGTGTGTGTGTGTGTGTGTGTGTACATGTGTGTGGATCACCATACATAATAGTGCAGGTAGTAATGTACTTACTTTGTCTTCCTCCTCACAAGTGACCATGGGAGTTTGAGTTTGTCCCCCTCATAACCTGATGTCAGTGTCTTATCAGACTCTGATGATGATTGTGGCCATAGTGAGGCACAGGTGGGGTTGTTGCAGGCTGAATCTGTCCCATGGGTTGACATCCCACTTCCTCCCCCTTTGTCCCCGTACACAGTCACCATAGTGAGGCACAGGTGGGGTTGTTGCAGGCTGAATTTGTCCCATGGGTTGCCATCCCACTTCCTCCCCCTTTGTTCCCGCACACAGTCAGTATGCCCACACATACCAAGTCCCCTGCGGCCACAAATATTTGACAGTCAGAGTGTGGCGGCATTGAACAAGAGAGTGTGGGTGAAAATGGCATCATTGAGTGTAGACACCGGCCATAGCCAGACAAATGGTGAAGTCTCACACAGGCAGACTGACAGGGGTGCTTGAAGGAGGACTGCTGCCCATCTACCACCTGTCAAAGGTGTCACATCACGAGTCATCCAACACATGTTTTGGTCCATCATGGAGGCACAGGCACATTCTGAACACAACACCAGATGGATGCTCAGGATCATGGATGCATCACTGTCTGACATCCATGACTCCCTCCACCACATTGGTGATGCCATGCATCATTTCACTGATGTAATGGACAGATGGTGGGTAAGACATTGCCGGTCCTTGACCGCACATTATCTGTGCTAGAACATGTGGTGGGAGTAGGGCATCGGACACATGGGTGTAGGTCAGCAACAACATCCACAGAGAGTCCACATGGCCATGAACACTCATGCTCCCATAGTAGCAGTACCTCCAGCACTACAGAAAGGAGGGTGCTGTCCACACCATGATGTAGCAAGCCATGGGCATGTAGTCCTGGGTGGTTCTATGAAGAACACAGGCCCAGCAGACACCAGTCAACATCAGCAACTAGTACCGCATCTGACCCTGGGCATGTTGGTGCCAGTGCCACTCCTGGCAGATCCAGTTCCTGTGTTCATGGCCAGAGATGGTAAACTGCCCATTCTGCCATATACAGTCCACAGCTGTCCAACATACCAATGTGTAGGGTTAGCACATGGCTTGACTGTGTACATGCACACACTCATACATTACTGTCACATATAGGTCACCAACAGACACACATGGCACCTTTCTATGGCCCAGCTGACCAATACCCCTTCCTGACTCCCATACATGATCAGCCTAGGCCTCTGGCACCCCCACACCACACCCTGAGCATGTGACGATACCTGTGCCACATCCTTGCCATCCATACCATCGATGCAGGGACATGCAAATATGTGTCTGATGACATGATGTAGTGTGGTGTGGTTGTGTTATGCCATGACAGGTGCTGTATGCTGGGGTGTGTCATGAGTACACATCAAAGGGTTTGTGCCATTGTTGCATGATGTTAGATTGGCGGTGTTGTTGCAGATTGACAGGTGTATCTCGGAACTTTGTAGGTTTATGTTGCAGAGGCCTGAATGGCTATGCTGTGGAGACTTACTGGTACTAAAGCAGCTCAAGATGTCATGGCTGCAAAGAAGAAATATGACATCAGCAAGGAACGGCTGTATATGTGCATGGTTACCTAGCTGCTTATGCGTAGAACAGTGTGTCAGGGGCAATGGGGCAGACAGCGTAATCCTGCATGCATACCCTGTGACACTGCATCCTACCTTTGCTACATATCATCTGTATGATCTATACCTACAAATGTAGGTGGTGGTAGATATCATTTATGCATAGTTAAATGTGGGCTATTTAAGGCCAGCAGCTACTCAGAGGGCCTTAAAATGCATAACCATTGCATATACATAGGCAAAACAGACACACTGCTGCACAAGGGTATATTTACATACACACACACACACACACACACACACACACACACACAGTTGACCTTTATGAGATTCCTGCATGCATACCTTGTGACAATGCATCCTACCTTTGCTATGTATCATCTGGGTGTTCCATACCTACAAATGTAGGTGGTGGCAGATAGCATTTATGCCTAGCTAGATGTGGGCTATTAAGGGCCAGCAGCTACTCACAGGGCCTTAAAGTATATAACCATTACACACATAGGCAAGAAAGACACATTGCTGCATGGGGGTAGAGAGGTATATTTACACACGCACACACATACACACACACACACACACACACACACACACACACACACACACACACACACATGCACACATACACACCTGCCTACCTACTAGGTACACACAGTTGCCTTTTATGAGATTAGAACAACCTACTTATCTAGTAGTATATACTGTAGTACTACATATTTATTGCATGCGCCGAGGAGCTTAGGTATTCTGACAGCGTCTGCCAGTGCTGTTAAGGTGGATGACATGAGCAGGCCCTGTAAAGGAGGACAATGGGGGGGTTGACAGGACCTGAAAATGTATAACTATTTCACACAGATAGATGAAACAGACACACTGCTGCAAGGGAGTATATTTACACACACAAACACACTGAGTTTCCCTTTATGAGATTTGAACCCTTACCTATCTAGTAGTTTACACTATCATACTATGAACTTATCGCATGTGCCACGGAGCTTACATGTTCTGATAGTATCTGCCACTGCTGTTAAAGTTGACAACATCAGCAGCTGTTAACAGGGAGGCCACTGTTGTGGAGGGGGTTAGTCAGAGGGACATAAAATGATTGACCATTCCATAGACATAGGCCTGATAGGGATGTCCGCACTGCTATATTGGAGATACACACACACACACACACACACACACACACACACACACACACACACACACACACACACACACACACACATACACACTCACACACGGTGGGTAATGTTTGATTAGAACCCCTGCCTACCTACTAGGTACACACTACAGCTCACAGTACTACTTGCATGCACCACTAGTTACATTTGATGTACAAGTGTCTGCAGTACTACATCACTCTACACTTTTATGTGTGTCTCTCTCTCTCTCTATATATATATATATATATATATATATATATATATATATATATATATATATATATATATATATATATACACACACACACACACACACACACACACACACACATATATATATATATATATATATATATATAAATATATATATATATATATATATATATATATATATATATATATGCCACATACTGATAGAAAAGGGTAATCATGTCTGAGCGGGATAGGGGGCGACAGATACATATACATACCTGTATGTATACACAGTAGTATATTCACGTCTCAGTTCTTTAGGCATATGAGCCATTAGACATATGTCTGTTTACACAGTAGTATATTCACATCTCAGTTCTTTAGGCATATAAGCCATCGGACATAGTCCCAAATTATCTAAGTGTAGGAGCATGCCCAATATGACTGTCAGTACTTCCAAGGTGACACCAGGCCAGACCTACCTGTAATCCAGTCCAGGATTTTGTGTGCTACAGCCAATTGGGTGCTGCACCTGATTCAACAGTCCAGCACCTCCCTGATATTATGCCCTAAGGATTCCTCGGCTGTGTGATGCATATAATATTTGAGTCATACCTAGGGTGTTTACAGATTGTAATTGACTGTACAGGGTTTTGCATCATATGTCTGGTATGTTTTACATAGCATTGTGATTTTCTGGTACATCAGTGGCAAATCATTATAGATTGATGTTAGGAACTGATGACAGACAGTTGATTTACTGACTCCATCCACAGCAGGGAACCCATGCTACTGGATGACCTTTTATTCTCTGCACTGTCTATATTTGTGTGGCCACTAGTTGATCCCTCTCCTTATACGTGGGGCTTTGTCCCACTCCTGTTCATGGCTTTTTCCATATTTCCTGCTCTAAGTAGTTGTAGGTATGCTGTGACTGAGGTACATGCTGTAACACCTCACACAGGGTTACAGAGTTCTCAACTCAGACTTTACATGTTTCGCAAGATGTCCAGCATTCCGCCCAATACATCTGCTCTGCTCCTCAGACAGTTGTATTGTTTTGGTAATATACAACTACATGGTGCCCACTGACTTGTTGTAGGTACTGACAAAGTTATGCGATGGCCTGTACATCCTGCTGCTACTCTGACTTGTTACAACTTGTTGCTATACTAGCCACCTTCTAGGTTACTCAGAACACGTGTAATGTCCATAGCTGTGGCCCCCTGTCCCTCCATTGTCTCTGGCATTGTCAAACTTTCTTACAGTAATAAATAGTGACATATTTTTTCAGTCTGTGGGACTTTTACCATAGGAGTACCTCACAAACAAAACTGTAGGTGCAGCCAGATTTGAACCATGAACACTGTCAACCATGCTAATGTACTTAGCCCATTAAGCCACACCTGCCACCACAAAGTGAGGTTTAATTCCTGACACTATCAACATCCAAGAGACATAACTTTGACCCCTGCATATTGAGGAAATAAGACATGTTGCCAGGTTTTTGGGACAGCCCTGGGACTGTGTGGCCCGCTGCTATGACCTTGCTAACATACTCTTACTGCAGTTGTATGGCAACATGGCTGTGTTGGGGGTAGGGGACTTTAGCATTGACAGCCATGCATCTGTCCTGTGGTCCCACTGTTTGGCATTTCCCTCACATAGTGCAGTGGGTTTTGCTGCCTTGTGGCCTACTGCATATTATGGGGCAGCCAGTACTGGACAGAGAGTATCTGTTGTCCCACATACCTGTTAGTTCTCTGCATGTAGCTCAGTAGCTCACTCTATTCCCTTGCATACATGCAGCAGGTCCATACATATGCTACCATAGTCTAGTACCCCATACATTTGTTGTAAAGAAGAGTGACTTACCTTGTGACTTCAGCAGTTGAGATAACAGTGCTTCAGGGCTGACACTGATGCACACAGTATATAGCCAATACATGGTAAGATACAGGTTGTGTGGTCTGGCTGGCATCCTTTTTACTATGTATGTGAGTTGGAGTGAGGTGTCAGTCCCTAAGACCCTAGGTTGTCAGTGCATGTGCTATGTGTTCCTCTTTGTCAAGGCCAGGGCATACTGGGCACTCCTACATCTGCCTATAGGGACAGGCTGAGGGGGTTCCTCATCCAATTCCCCCTGTGGCTGTGGGGACCTTGGCACTGGTGGGGGGCTGTGTGTCCCTTCCCTGTGATGGTCCTGCTGCAGCTGTTTCTGCAGGATCATATTGTGTAGCATGGCACATACTGTGAACATCTGTGTGCATGTGGCTGGGAAGTACTACAGGACTCCACCAGATATATTGAGGCAGCTGAACCATGACTTGAGCAGACCAAACACATGTTCAGTGATGTTCCTAGTTTGTGCGTGTGCCTCATTGTGGCATTTTTCAGTAGGTGTGTGTGCATTTCTGATAGGTATCATTATTCACGGTTCCAGTGCATAGCCAGCATCACCCAGTAGATGGCCGTATCGGATGTCTCCCCTGGCAAACATCTGGTACAGCTGTGATGTGTGCCAGATATGGGAGTCGTGATAACTGCCAGGGCTGCTAGCACACACACTCATGATAATGCCCTGGGCTGCACACAACCTGGCAGTTGATGGAGTGATATCACTTGCAGATGATGTAAACTTTACCCTGCTCACCAGGTGGTGCTTTGATGTGTACATGAGTGCAGTCTATGGCATCCAGTACCTCAGGGTAGTGTGCTGCATGGTGGAAGAGTTGCATACTGCTGGCCCTCTCCTCAGGGGTGTGGGGTAAATAAATGTGCTCACTGGCATGTGTTTGCATGACAGCCAGGAACTGGTGGAGTACCCTGGATGCAGATGCCTGTGAGACCCCCCATTCTACCACTTCAGATAGCTTCATATCCAATTATTCCCACTGTAATTTTTTTCTTTAGTATCATGAATTTTATTTTCTACTCAAGTTACAAATAGTTATACTAGCTCATGCTAAACTTACACTAATTAATTGCTAAGTAGTCTTTGTTTGTCTTTATAGTTAATTATAATGCTTATCTAGTATCAATTTCTGTTTCTGTATTGAATGTTGTATTTTTTATCTAGTGTCTAATTTTGTTTTTTTTGTATCAAAAGTTGTATTTTTATCTGTTGTCAATTTTTTTTGCTTCTGTATAGATGATCATATTATTATCATATTGTACAACTATTTGTTTTTCTGTACTGAATGTGGATCTCTTCCTCCCCGGGCCTCCGCTGTAAATGGACATGTGTCCAGTCGGACTATCCCAGTAAACAAATGTAAAATAAAAATAAATAAATAAATGTCCCCAGTTGGTCTTTGAAAAGTACATGTAGCTAGTATTCTAAGGGCTACACATACCTTTGTTTCCACTAGGATGGGTTCCCCTCTGTTGACCCTGGGTCTGAGTTGAGGGTAGCAAAGCTCCGTGAGTTCTTGTAGTATGTCCCTGTCCACACTGTAGCACTCTACAATCTCCAGATCATGTAGCTCCTGGAAGGTTACTCTGGGCCTGAACACTCTTCTCCTTCTCAGTCTAGGCCTATTGTCAACACCAGCATCAGCACTGACCTTAGTCTCTAGCACATATAGATGTAGCAGGGCAGCAGCAGCCCCTAGCATTCTGTCAGTTAAAATTCCCAAGTCTGTACTCTAATGGTGCAGAATATGGGTGATAATTCAGATTGTAGGGTCTATGCATACTTTATAGTGGTGTGCTGCAGATGCAGCCTGTGTGATTGGCTGACTATGACACATTCCGCCTGCCAGGTATATCATTGAGGGGTTTGATGGGCCATTGTAAGTGGAACAGGGGTTATCAGTATTTTCTACATGACTGGCTTTCCCAGTCAATTTCTTTTTCTTTTTTTAAACTTCCTTCCCTGCTAAGCACTGTGGTGTGGAGCGCAAATCCATGGCACTGGTGTAAACAATGCTCAATAGTTTGGACACACTCCCATGCAAGGGCCCACTCTGCATAGCTTAAATCAGCTAAACATGAGCCCTGCAGCTAAATAAAGCTTAGCAGCACTTGACACCCCCCCCTTGCTTAGCTTAGCTGAGCTGTGTGCAAACAGGCAGCACTGAGCTCCAATCCACTTACACTTATAGTGACACACCCCCTTTTTATGTCAGCTACCTGTTCTACTGACAACAACATGGTTCTGGGGCTACACAGGTTTTATCTGCGGACATAGTGGCCCACTTTTGTTATTCAGTAACTCAAGCTCATTTGCATACAGATCCTTGCACATAACCTGGATACTTCACTATTCCAGGGCCTGTCTCCTTAGGAACCACTGACATCTACCATTGTACATACTGCATGCAGGGCATTATAATGAATTATTCTCACATATGTCTTATTTTCAGTTTTTAAACATTTTAATATATTTTTATTGCATAACGACAAGTTTGTGCATTGCTGTGCACGGCACAAATGTAATATGGATATTAAAATAATATATTATTTTATATTATTTTCCATTCGTTTTTGGAATCACAGGGCATAGTTTTGCATATATATGTGCCTACCATGACATTTCTGACATTCTAATTGGGCTTTACAGCCCCTGTTCAATTTTTTACATTTCTGTACATGGTTATTTTCTGTGTACACTTCTAACACCAACTCGGGTTCTGCACGGATACCTATCTGCTTCCTGGATAGCAAAGCACCCTCATTTGCATGGATTTCACTTGCTTATGAGGTGATGTGCATGTCACGGACACGAAACGCACAACCCTCTGCTCTGTTTACCGGATCGCATAACTGCCGGTTTCAGTTTTAGATCTGTGCCACTCTGCCTACACAGAAGATCCCTACGTGTAGGCTTTATTGAATTCCCCCTTTCATGTTGGAGCTTTTTTCCCTGGGCCTCCACTGAAAATGGGTTCATGTTGAGTTGAACTATTGCTGACTCTGGCACAGAAGGATTAAGGTCTGGCAATGGCCTACATACCATAGGGTCAGGTTGTGACCACGGTACTAGAAAAGCTATCTGAGGAGACTGACAGTAAGAGGCTGATGCTATCCAGGGAGGAAACCGGTGTCTTTGTTCTCCTGTGATACTGGAACTGGGTGGTGAGAACATGCTCTCAATCTGTCAAGCAGTGTGCATACCTGTAGCTCTATTAGGAGTACATTACAGATCCAACCGTGGTTGTACCCATGCCAAGACATTATTGAAGAGATTAAAGACCAAAATCCCCAAGATCTACATAAATGATGACCTCTTAGTTTGCTGTTTTCCTCTGTCCCCTGTGGCTAAATGGGCATAGAACAGAGGAAGAAATTAAAAGATAATTTGTCAAAGGGAACTGATCATCAGCAGGATCTCAGGCAAGAAAACATATAGAAAATGCATATATCCAAAAGGCTGTGCATTGTTCTAATAAACTAACCACAGGATTCCCTACGCAGGTGCCTGTTAATTTATTTAAAACATCCATACCATGCTCATATATTCTAGATTTTAGTAAGCCCATTATAAATAATATGTAATATTCAAGAGCAAGAAAGTACATGCACTATGTATGTAACCAAGTCTGTGACCATTACAACAGTTCCATCTCAAACAATAACAGACTTATTACTTTCAGTGGCATACAATTCATATAACACCAACAATTTTTAAACAATTTTTGTATAGAAACTGAATTTATTATTTCACCTAAATAAAATTAACTATGTACTGATGGACTCTTCATATTTATTGCATTCTTAAATGCAGTCCAGGGTTTTAAATCTGCTGTCACTTTGTCATCCTTTAACATAACATGCCAGTGTCTATGAATAACACTACCTACCTTTTCTGGTATTTCATTAAACTTAGTAAAAAAAGTTATTAATTCCTTATATGTTATTCGTATGTATTTATTTGTTGATATAGTGCATGCTATCTATCCATAACAGCTACTTAAGCAATATCCAGATTCATATGAACAGAATCATGATGCAAATTATGCAACTATGCTTTAAAAATCTTCAGCGCATGTAAAAATCCTACCATGGAGCAACAATTCCTATCACTGTCCTCAGCTGCAAAAATAATAAGCATCAAACTTAAAATTACTTTTGTACAAAACAAGGTCCAGCAATACCAACAAAAAAGTCTACAATAATAGAAGAAAAAGAAACTCATTCTAAACAGTACCTAAAGACACTGAAACTATATTTATCCTAAATGGAAGTCTATATGGATTAAAAGTCTAAACATAAAGATTTGCATTCAGATGACCAAGTAGCATGTACTTTTTCAGATGCATCCCTAATATCGCTAGGTCTATCGTGTAAAATAATCAACAAACTTTCCTAATTTTCAGTAAGTGAATTTTGAAATTATAGGTCTGCTCTTATGGGTTAGATTTTTAGTAAAGGACAAAAAATTAGAAATGGGTAGAATTTTAGACAAGTTTCTTTCCCATTGCACAGATAGTTTTCAGGAGAGACATCTGTTTGGCATTTCTGTGTGGAGTCTGCATGTCCTCCCTCCTGGCAGGTGGGTTTCCTCTGGGTGCTCCAGTTTCCTCCCACATTCTAAAGACATGCAGTAAGTAGATTAGACACTCTAAATTGGCCATAGGTGTGATTGTGTGTGGAAGTGAGTCGTACTGATGAACTACCATGGCAGGGCTAACCACCTGGTAGTGTAAACCTTGACTCAAGATGATTGTCACTGCAGAAGTGACATCCCGACCCCATGTGCAAAATGGGAAAAGGGGTAGAGGATGGATGGATGGATGGATGGATGGATGGATGGATGGATGGATGGATCTGTTTGGCATTTTATGTATGTGTACACTGAGATTCTTGTTTGAAATAAAATGTTTTTACCTTTACAGATAATCTTGATCTTATTTTTCATCTGAATTAAGTGAGACTTGTTTATTTTTGTTTAAATTACATCTTCTTTAAAAATGTATTGCTTTTTATGAAAAATCCAACAAAGGTCTTAAGCATAATCAAAGAAATATAACATAAATAATAAGTTTCAAGAAAATAATGTGCAACCATCATACAGTGGCTAGTAATGGTAGATGCTTTCTTTTTCATAAATTTGATTTAACTTCTTTGCTTTTTCCTTTTTTCTGTTATTTTGATTTAACTTCTATGCTTTTTCCCTTTTTTCTGTTATTTTAGATCACCAAGTATATTCCAATCGGCTATATAGGCTGCATTTTAGCTATAGCAAATTAAACCCTCTGCACGCAGGGAGACCATGATAATCATAAGCTCTATCTCGCTGTATCTTCCCCTTGGCTCACCCTGTGTTGTATCCACACCCTCCACTTCCTCTAACAGTTATGCAATTGCCTTCCTCTGAGCTTTCTACCTTCTCTTTCCTGTGGAAGGCTGCCCAATTTCTATTTTTACAATAGTTGTGTTTGCTACTGTTAAACTTATAAATACCAAAGACAGTTGGGGAAAAGTGAGCTCTAAATGAAGATCTGTCCCCAAAAGGAATAGGTTTCTACTTAATGGTATATTCCTTTGAAGAGGACATGTCTCAACAAATCCTGTATTTCCCTTTTATAGTTACCTAATGCCCCACATTCCCAAGGTATATGTCCCCAGGTGCTTTTTTCTCCCACCTTGCACCTCCAGCAGCTCCCATACACTAAGAAAACATATGCTGCAATAAGAAGGGTTATAAAAATATTTATTGAAATATTTTCACACAAAAATTCGAAATGTCCGCCTTTTAGTTGTATATCCAACCAGGAGGCAGAAGTGCTGCCATCAGTCATATCTGAACTTTGTTTATAAATCTTGTTCCGATTTCCTCATTCATTGTTCTACTGTGTTCCTATTCACCAGCCTGATACCTTTATAAGCACCACTCATTAGCATATTTATGACTTGTAGGGACAGTCCCACTTTGTGTTAAGAATGCCACTAAGTCTGGCTTATCCTTTTCATTTAATGGCCAAATGTTTTGTTCCTTTGCTGCCCTCAGCACTCCTTCCAATTGTAACTTCAGACCATCCCTCAGGTAATTTTTACCTTTATTTAACTGCCAGTCTGTCCATTGGTATCCCTGATAACTTTGTTCTTTTTAAAACTTCCTTGACACAGAAGAGTGCACTGCTGGGGAAAATATCACATTATAGGTGGTGCAATGCAGCAATGACAATTCATTACAAAAAAAAATTGTAGTAGTCTTGTTCCATATTTAGTGATGGTGGCATGTTCAGTTTAATTTTATCAACTATTATAAAACCTCCTTGGGCAGGTGTATTTCATGCCTATTTTTAGAATTGGTGTACAACATTCAGTCTTACCCAAAGTCATTGAATTCTTCAAAGTTCTGTCTATTAAAATACAAAAAAAGCTTTGAGTTTAGTATTTAATTTTTATCACTGCCCATATAAATCTTTTTTCTTATGTTTTCAACTGAAAGCCTTCTCTGGAAAAAAATAATTTTATTCTCTACAATTATTATTGTATGGTGGGGGGACAGTCATTGTTTTTTATAGTACATTTAGATACATTTAATACATATCTACTTGTGCGTTTGAAGCTGCTCAGTATATTCTGTTGCTGATGTTGTCTGTGATAACCAGACTTATAATCTTGGGATCTAATTAAACTTACAATACCTTAATTGCTGTATGATACACTGTAAACAGTAATGACAGTAATGATCAGAGCAACTGAGGTAATCAGTTATTTTGCTGACCTCCCATACCAGTCTAAATTAAAACCTTTCAAAGAAGAATAACTTAGTTTGTTACAGTAATGTCTCCGCTACTGTGTTATGTGAAAAAATAATCATGCACTCTTTGCATTGAAATTCTTGTACTAAAACACTATATTATTTTTTCTGATACCACTTTATCTTATGTAGGGTCATGGTGGACCCTATCCTGAAACACTGGGCAGAAGGCAGAGAACTAGATAAGAAGCATATGCATTACAGGTTGCATACACAGGCAGACATTTACCCGCACACACACACACACACACACACACACACACACACACACACACACACACACACACACACACACACACACACACCTACAATCAATTTAGAAGAAAACCAATCCAACTATCATCATGTTTTTGGGATGAAGGAGGAAACTGGAAATCATGACGA
Organism: Protopterus annectens; assembly: GCF_019279795.1. Lineage (NCBI taxonomy): Eukaryota > Metazoa > Chordata > Ceratodontiformes > Protopteridae > Protopterus > Protopterus annectens. Next base: position 1,817,298,528 of record NC_056739.1, read on the forward strand.
AAAGTAGTGTTGACAAAGGGAGGAAATGCATACTCCACAAGAAGGCATCTCATCTGAGAATTAAAAAAGAAAACCAAGTGTTGTGAGGCTAAATTGCAAACCACCGCATGATTTACAATTCTATATTAACAATACATTTTATGGCTAACAGCAGCATTTCTATAGTTTGTACATAGGCTTTCCTACTATTCATCGATTAAGGTGGATGGGGTCATCAACTATAACTGCATTATGCTGAACTACCCAGTTGCTGCTCTCCATAAGAAAGCACTGCTGGTAAAGCTCTGTGTTTGTGCTGGCAAATATTTTTGTGTGTGTTTGATGTTCTGATTTTCTCTGTCATAATATATACATACATACATACATACACACAAATAGGCATTAAAAGCCCTTCTAGCTTATCAATATACCATAACACTTGTTCCCATAATAAGTGTCCAGGCTGTTCTTAAAAATATCTAAACTAGTACTTGCTTTAATGTAATTTGGTAGTCTGTTCTATGTATCACGTACTCTGTCAGAGAACCAATTAATTAGTATACTTTTTATTCCTATAGAATCTTCTAGGTTGTTTGATGATTCTCTAGTACTTTTTGATAACCCCAGAGGTAGTTGTAACCTCATTCCCAGAGGTAGTTGTCTCTAAATGCCCTATGTACTTGAATAAGTTCTCCTCTTAGACATCTATAAGAGACACTGTACAAGTTCAGATATTTTAGTCTTTCATAATAACTTAAATTTTCACATCCATTGATGCCCTTCGTATATTTCCGCTGTACTCTTTCCAGTTTACTCATGCTTGTTTTCTTATATGGTTTCCATATTGTTATTCCATAATCAAGTTTGTAACTAACAAAGAATGATTTCATCATTTTTGATTTCCTAGACTTTATAAATCTTTTTGTACAACCTATAGTTCTATAACTATCATTAACCAATTGACTGATATGATTAGAAAAATTCATAGCTGAATCTACCCATACACCGAGGTCCTTAAACGACTCTACAGTTTCAATCGCTGTGTGCTGCATTAAATATTCACCTTTCAATTTATGTCTCCCAAATCTCATATGCTTAGCTTTTGATGTTTTTATCAGCATATTATTCTCATGTTCCCAAATGGTCAATTTAGTCAAGTTATTTTGCAGACATGCCTTATCTGTAACACATATAATCAGTTTACCCAATTTCAGGTCATCTACATAGAGACAGTATAACATCTCAGATGAAAAACTTAGATCTGAAAGATACAATCTTAACAAGTAAGGGCCTAGGACAGAGCCCTGTGGGACACCCTGACTCTAACCAAGGATTTTACATGTCCAATTGCTGTATGATACTTTCCATGTCCTATTTGTAAGCCACGCGACTATCCATTTTGTCAAGAGTACATCAATACCTAGTTGTACTAATTTATTGATCAGTGTTTTGTGTATGACCCTGTCAAATGCTGAAGTTAAATCTATATAAATTACATCACAGCACAATTTTTCATTCATAGCTGTTATTATATTGTTATAGAATGTCATGTTACAGATGGTAATAAATCTGTTTTCAACATATGCATGCTGCTATATGGTTTCAAGTCCCAACCTATCCAGTTCTGACAATAGCTTATCCAATATTACCTTCTCCATTATTTTTCCACAACATGAAAGTAGAGTTAAGGGTCTATATGACTCTGGGTTTGTCCTACTCCCCTTTCCCTTGAAGACAGGTTTAATAAGCACATGTCTCCAATCTTGAGGAATCTCCCCATATTTATATGACCTAGTGAATAATAGATATAATGGTACCGTAAGTTCTTGCTGACGTGCTCTCAGGTCATTGCTACTAATTCCGTCTCCTCCCTGTGCTTTGTTTGGATCCAGTTTGCGCAATTCTTTTTCAATGTAATCTAATTTGATTCCAGTATCTAGGGTTACATGGATGTCACTAGGGCAACTTATTACCCCTTTTGTGGATCCAAACTATTTTGCATAAGATTTTGTAAATATATGTATAAGCTGTATTGTCTGAGAATAAATTTTAGAATCTGCACACAGTTTTTCAATTTGTGTCTTTATACAATCAAAAATTTAGTAGATATAAATAAGAAGGTGGAGAGCACATGGACTTTCCCTCCTGCAAGAGATATGTTTTTAGAATTTTCAGTGGTTGAACTGTTTTATCATAAACCTGAAACGTCAAGGAAAAGACTATTGCAGACACATGAGCACACGTTGCAAATGCGAGCACTGAGTTCCTGCATTCTTTTCATATTTCCTACCTATCATTCTAAGTTAAATTTAGAAAACACTGTTCCATTCTATTTGTGTCTTTTGAAATTTACCTGTTCTTCATTCAAAACCTGTTTGCCTCATTTCCTGTAGTCAAGAAACCTAGTTATGCAAGACATAACAGAAGGTAATTTATATGCTGATGTGGATGAACCAGAAGCAATATATGTAGCCATTCAGTAACAGTGGGTATCCTGTATGCCTCATTTCTTCCAGTCAAGAAACCTAGTTATGTAAGACCTAACAGAAGGTAATTTATTCTGATGTGGATGAACCAGAACCAGTTACGCAGTCATTCAGTCCCAATGTGTATCATGAAAGTCTTTTTTTTATATTTTCTAAAAATGTGTCTGCATTTATTTAAGAAAGTGAAACAAAAATCACTTGCCTAGCAGGATGTTTAAGTATAGCATTTAATTGACTGAGGCAGAGAAACTTAGAGCTTGACTGCAGTGAGAGTAAATAGGCAAAGGGAAGTGAAAGGATTGACACCAGGGAGGCAGAAACATGGAGAAAACCTGAAGTCCCACATGTGTAAAGATAAGCTATAGATCAAAGTATGTGATAGATTTAGTCTAGGTAGCATGTCCCATTCTTAAAATGCTATTGAATTATGCAAGACAAGAAGTGTAATTAAAATGGAAAGATTTTTGAAGATATAAGATTTTTTCCAGAGTCTGAATTGTCATTGCAATGATCACAGGATGCAAGCCCTAAATTGTGTGCCAACACTTAAATTCCCTTGGTTTTGAGTACATTGTAATGGGAAGCTATTAACTTCTGATAATATTTTAAGTTAAAAGACACCTGGGGCAGAAATAGGAAAAGCTCACTGCACTTTTAGGAATGGAGGCTCTTGAAGCAATGATCAGAAGATTGTTTGGCAGGTAATTTCCTTTGATGCTGGCAGTCAAAAAGAATCAACTTGGAATGGCAGCATTCACTTGATTTAATGATATGCGCTTAGGTTAGTCCACACTGCATAATTTTTTTCCTAGACAGTGAAGACTTTCATCTTGTGTTCACAATAAACACATGGCAGAACTATTTTGGCTGCTCACTGCTAGGATCTTTGTTCCCAGATAGCTAAGATACTCATTATATTGACGTAGTCCCACATGAAGCAAAAAGAGCAATGTGCTTTGTGCCCTCATTGCTAAAACTAGTTTATTTGTTGTGCATTTTGTATATTGGCAAGGCCTGGGGTAGAGCTCTGCAGGGTTTCTTCAGCAGAAATGGAAATCATGTTTGCTTGTTGCTGACACTGAAATGAAAGCGCTACTAAAATTTATTATGCATTTTTTTTGCAGGAATCCATTATTGACACTGTCTTATTCAAAGGAGAACACTGATAGCACTGTACCACAACTGGTGCATTTCTCTATAATGTAATGACTAATAAAATTGCATGACATCAATGTGCAGGTTGGTGGGAAATGGAGATATAAAAAAACTGGAACAAAAAAAAACAGCCAGGCTAGTGTTTCCACTATGTGTTACCTTAAACCTCTTATAATGAATGTCCATGGGATACATGCAAATGACCCTGTAAGGACATAATAGTGTTTCAGTTACATGGCTTCTGAATGCCCATGACTTTGTATTTTTTACTTTTTAAGTCATTATGGGTACATTCGGGCCAATAAATCTGATCATTATCACCTGTAAACATGTTCATGCAATGAAACTGTATTACCTGCAGATGGCATTCTGAACAACTATACACTATTAAAGGGCAGGTATCCATGTAAGTACATGAAATATCCAAATTGGCATAAATTTAGTTGTTACTAGAAATGTAGGTAATTGATGCAACACAGTACATACTAGTTTCACAATGAGACAACATTACGTACACAAAAGGAAAGTTCATCAAGAGGATAAAAGCCCTGGTAACTTGCAAGGCATATGTTAGACATTTGTTACAGTACTAGTCACTGTCTTTCAGGACTCCTTCAAAGACATAAATATATATAGCTATGTGTCCATTCATCCAGCTTTCGAGCAAGGAAACAAGTCAAGCACTAGCTGGTATGAATTTTTATTTCAGAAAGACAAGAACAGCAGTATTGTTGAAAGTTTGAGGAATGACATTGTACCAACTGTTGTTTATCCTCTACAGAAAAGTCAACATTGCTTTTGTGTGTAGGAATGGAACTGATATTACAGTTAAACTGTTGAAGGTCTTGTAAACAAATAGGAAAAGTTTTGGAAACATCAAACCCTGGTGATCTCATATGGTCTCACTGTGATGTGAGGCAAAATGTTGCAGTGGAGGAATTGCTGTGATTTGATGCATGTGGAAAAAATAATTAGATTGTTGAATATTTCCATGAAAATAAAGGTATTAGATTTGAATGCTAAGTTGATATGGAATCTACACTTAAAAATGAGACTTTTTTTGTAGCTGATGGGTACACCTGACAGAAGAGTTTCTAGATGACAAACAGGAAAGGTTACAGATCATATTCCAACAATGCAATTTTAGTCAGTAGTAAGTTTATTTATTTATTTAAATTTGTGTAGTGGAGTTGAACACTGATCAGACAGTGGCTAATTACAGGCGTAGCCCACGTTATATCATAACACAGCAAAGCAACTAACTGTATACAAATAACGGTGGTTTACATTTATGAGTAAGCATAGAAAATCTGACAAACAATATATACAAACCAAATATATGTGCAGTGATATAAGTGGAAGAATAAATGGAGAATAGAGTTAATGTAGAAGGAGTAGAAGTGGTGGAGATATGGGCAGTAGCAGCTAGGTTAGGAAAGCTGATATAGACCAATAAGATGAAAGATGAGAAAGAGGGGGCTAGATTGTGCATAGTGAATTTAGAGGAATAATGGCATGCTAAGCTCCCTCATGGTTTACGATGAGTGAGTTAATCAGGTGGATCAAGCATGCGGGAGTAAAGGTATTACGCAGCTGCAGATATCAGTTTAGGTGACATGTCCTTTAAATGCACAGCTGCATTCAAATTGTTTTAGTAAGCATTGTTTCAACTGTGGCATGAACATGGAGTGGTTTGTGTGATCCGTTAAATCACAAGGAAGTGACTGCCATAGTATCAGGATCAGTGTAGGTAAACTTCAGTTAATAAAGTGCAGTCTGGGAGAAGACTTTATAAGGAAGGGACGTCTCTGGCTTAACATTTTAAGTTATAGGTTTCAGCGGAAATAAAAAGTCTGGAAGAGAGGGGGAGGGGTGACCACTCTGAGTATTTTGAAGAGTAAGGAACCAAGAAGAAGAAGAAGAAGATTTGACCTGGGCTGTACTGGTAGCCACTCAGCCTTTGAAAAATGATGACAGTGGTGTTCATTCCATGGTGAGTTAGATGTGAATTGACATATTTTGTTGGAGAGGTCTGACAGGTGACAGTGCTTTTGAAAAAGGCATTTGAAAACAAGGGCAGACCATATACAAGTTGAGCAAGGGGATGCCTTTTCCTATAGCAGCCCTTGCTGGACATGAGAGGAACCAAGATATTTTGTCGACAAGAAGAGTAGACTGTTGATCTTGGCTCTCAACTTTTCTAATACTTGTGGGTGCTTAGTGATTAGCCATATCCCCAAATATCTAAAGGAGGTGTTGATTTCAATAGGATTGTAATCACAGTCAAGGATATGAAAGAACTGGGGGATTTGGATCATTTTTATTGGTGCCGAATAACAAGGACTTTGTTTTTTGGCACTGAGCACTAGTTTCTTGGAGTTTAACCAATGCGATGGCTAAAGAATAGACATAGAGGAGATATTTTTTAGATAGGTTGTAATAATGAGGTGAAAAAGTGAATGGCAATTACATTTGAGCTGGTTCTTGTTGGGATATTTACTAGTTGGAGTAGGCCGACATCTGCAAGAGAGTCATTTAAATCATGTTTAATTGGGCCCAGATTAGATTAATGATGATGATGGTGATGGTGATGATATACTGGATGGGGTATTTTTTTTGTTTGTTTTTTATTTTTTACATCTCTGGATAAAAGCAGGAGGTGGCAGATAAGAAATGGACAGGTATGGTGCTGTAGACTTGACTGAAAGTTTAGTTAGTAACCAATTTGGGTAAGAGCTGATGGGTGCATTGGCTTGGAAAACAGCTGAGATGTTGATAGAGGATTTGTGCAGTAGCATATCATCACCATCAGTCTGGCATCTGGATAGGAACCAAATGAATAAGGATAACCAGGGGAAAATTATGTATATAATGATGGCTAATCTTTAGCCAAGGTTCAGTTATTGCAAGGAGATCAGAGGAACTGGTGTTCAAAAAAGAGCTTATGCTGTCAGTCTTCTTTCTAATGCATTTAGCATTAAGATGTGCACATTACAGGCAGCCTGACTGTGGACTGTGTGTGGGCTTGTAAACCTGAGAAATGTTTAAGTATGATGCCATTAATGTGGAAGCAAGAGAAATAAGGTGGTTTAAGAATGGAAATGTGATAAGTAAGTTGTGTAACTTCGAGAATATCTGTAGTGTTGCCAGAGACATAGGATTTAATGTTGTCACATTAGTTGTATGTGAAATGGAAAGTCACTTTTACATAATGTAGTATATGGGAATGGATATATGCTCATGTGGGAAGTATTATAGTTATGAATCAGCAAGTGATGTTCAGAGGTCTGAGGGTGTGCTTTCACTTGAACTTGTGCGTCCTGAATGCAGTGTAAAAGTAGGATGTCTAAGCTAAGGGTGTGTTGGTTGATTATGTTGTGTGGCTTTAAGAAGTTGGTCAGTTACTAAGATTTTTGGGTGTGGTACTGAAGAGTTAAATTTGAGTATTATAGCTGGTCGGGAAATCGGGAGTGGGAGAGGTGCAAAGTGGTCACAACTCAATTACTTTGCAATTGATCAGTACACTTGCAAGGTTTGCTCCTGTCTGAGAAGGATTAGCAGGTAAGCGTAAAAAAGTTTGGGTTTTTTGTGCACTCCTAAATGCAGGGACAATTTAAACTAAACAAATAGCCAAGAGCAGTTAATAATAATAATAATAATAATAATAATAATAATAATAATAGCACCCAAGTATGTTTAGTTAAAATAAAAAGTCAGATGGGACACTAAGTAGGGCAGGAGGAGCTTGGCTACGTAGTGCAGATGAAAACAAAAGTATCAGAACCTCAGGGAAGTAGGGGGTTTTGACTATAAGTTGAAGTTATCAGCTTATTTTCACTGTTAGCAGCATGATAACTACCACATCCAAAACACTAAACTGCAGCTGTAGTTTTACTAAGCAGTCCTTTTTATGAATACATAAATTGATGGCACATCATTAAAAAAATACGTGAGCCTCCCCGTATTACATGCCTTATTGCAGATGATAGAAGTTCTGTGAGGGTCTTCATCTTCACTTGACTGGGAGGGAGAATGATAGCTGAGAGAGGAGTAGATGCATCCTGTTTGGTGCTGTATTACAGAACCCAAAATTTAAGAAATAGAAGGAGAGACCTTATAAGAGAAGACAGAAAGAGGGGAACAAGCATATTAGATAATAAAGAGAAGTTTTTGAAATAAAAAGAACAAGGGTAACAGCAGTAAAAACAGCACCACTGCAAACAATGCAAATCCAAGAAGCCTTACAGCAAATAGCATCTTTAGTTAAGAAGTACTACAATAGGAAAATGATGAGCTATCGAACTTAATTTACTACTAAATGAGTTATGTGCCAGAATACTGATCACAGTTAATGTTTGTTACAGTAAGGAGTAATAGCTGGCTTTAAAACAGACTTAAGCCTCTATTTCTCATTTCAGGAAATACTAGTAACATACCACTCAACCTATCAGCTTTCAAAATTATAGTGGGGTCATCAAAAATCATAGCAGAAAGTCCAAAATCATAGTACTCCATATGCATTAATTCACTCCCCAGAGGTGAAGGCACAAATGTGTAAATGTACCCTTATACTAGGTACAGCCTAAAAATTAGAACCACTGTGATGCTAACAGATGTACACCTACATAGCAGTACTAGAAAAATGTATAATTCTGGCACTGTTAAAAAAATACACACGCTTGTTACCTTGGCTAGCTGTACGCACCAGCCATAATAGCAGATGACTGACTGATCACCAGTGTAGTAGCCTTAGCTATATGGGTTATATCCTGCCAAGGATATAACAGTCAACCAACTTTCAAAGCTGCAGTGCACCTTTCACATGCCCAAACTGTCAGGAAGCTTGAGCTGAGCTGACTAAAAGACAAGTTTGGGAGTGAAACCCTTCAGATCTTTCCTGCCAACAGAGAGAGGGAGGCTGAGCCCTGAGAAGACAAAGCTAGCAACAACAAAAAATAAATGCCCACACCCTGGTGTAAAAAGTACACCAAAAAGCAAGGGGGGATGGAGGGAAGGAGCAAGTACTGGATCACTAATCATTCAAACATCTATTGTTATGGCAAGTTTACTTACACAAATGTACCATGTTCATCACATTGATCAATGCTGCAGTAGCCTTAGCTATATGGGTAGATTACCCCAGCTTACTACATTTGGGAGATGGAAGGGGAATAGTCCAGGAGCCCATAGAGAATGGTCCTAACAAAGCCTGACCTGGACCTAGAAAAAGAATCACACAACATACAGAGGACCTTGTAGCAGCTTCTAGAATACTTCTAGAATACAATCCTTTCCAAAAAAACATAGATGAAGCCAAGGCCCTGGTAGAATGGGGCCTTCAACCTGCCTGTAATAGTTTTGTTATGCTAAGTATAGCAAAAGGTAATAGCCTCAGGCAACCATTTGGAAACAGTCTGTTTTTACACAGGTTATTCCTTCTTCTTACCTTCACAAGAAATGAACGATTGATCCAAATATCTGAAAGATTTAGTTCTGTCAAAATAGTACCTGAGTTGTCTAGAGTATCTTTTCTCCCTCATTTTAGGTTCAGGGAAGAAAATGGGGTTATGGACAGTTTGACTTAAAATAAGCTTGGATACCACTTTAGGCATAAAAGGATTATTTCTCAAAGAAACCCTGTCCATATGGAATATGAGATAGAGATGACTCACCATTTTGGCTTTCAAATAATATGCCATTCTTGAAGAGGTCAGAGGAATCAGTAAACATGTCTTCCATATTGAAAGCATCAGGTCAGGAGGTTATTTGGTTCAAATGGAGCAAGTGCTAGCTTCTCTAACACAAATGTAAGATCCCAAGGAGACCTCTTATTCAAAACCCCTTTTAAAAACATTCTGACATGAGACTGCCTTGAAAGAGGAGGATCCATGGGCAGACATGCTGAAATGCTGATAAATGAACCTTGAAAG